>NC_079452.1:4358225-4658225 GCF_903798145.1 Danio aesculapii | reverse complement strand
CCTGAGAGGTTGCTTGTCGCATAATGAAAATGATAGTCAGAAATAGGGCTACCCAGTTGTTTGATTAGGAATTGCATGTTTTGTTTTGGTTAAATATGCAAATGAGACATTATTTCATTAAATGATTAGTTTACCCTGATGTTGTTTCAACCCCCTGAGACCGTTCTTCGTCAAAACTCAAATGAAAAGATTTTAGCGCTCTGGCTCTCCATATACAGCAAGCGTCTCAAGATGTTTAGAATAGAAAACTTTCCATGTGACTTTAGGGGTTAAATTGTAATCATACAAAGCTCCAAAAAAAAAAAAACTGTAAAAATAATTTTGCTAATGTCCTTTCCGTCAGGTCAGGGTGCAAGTTTACCACAGGCAATATGATGCTTGTGTGTTGTGCTGATGACCTGACATGGAGGTTTATAGTTTATTTATATAGCACTAATAAACACAGCCAAAGGTTGACCAATGTGCTGCACAATACAAATCACAAAGTAAAAGATATATAATTATTCAGGCCTCATTCAGGACGGTGATGAGTCTGCTTACAGACAGGAGTTAAGGAGTTGGCTGTCTAGTGCAGTCACAACAACCTGGAGCTCAATACGTTCGAAACAGTGGAGATGATAGTGGACTTCAGGAGAAATCCCCCTGCTCTCCCCCCACTGAGCATCATGGACAGCATTGAGGCAGCAGTGGAGTCATTCAGGTTCCTGGGCACCACCATCTCTCAGGACCTGAAGTGGGACACTCACATTGACTCCATTGTCAAAAAAGTTCAACAGAGGCTGTACTTTCTTCGTCAGCTGAGGAAGTTCAACCTCCCAAAGGAGCTGCTGAAACAGTTTTACACCTCCATCTTTGAATCAGTCATCTGCACATCAATATCTGTCTGGTTTAGCTCAGCTACTAAATACGACCTCCAAAGACTAATTCAAATCCCTGTTACAACCCTTCCTACTTTTCAAGAACTGTACTTATCCAGAGCAAGCAAAAGGGCAGCCAAAACCACTCTGGACCCCTCACACCCAGCACACTGCCTCTTTGAACTTTTACCTTCTGGTCGACGCTACAGAGCACTGCGCACCAGAACAGCCCGACACAGAAACAGTTTCTTCCCTCCATCTCATGAACACTTGATGATAATAATTGTGGAACCAACATCACTTCTTGCCATACACTTTTATACACATATACACTTATTTAACAACACACTTTACATGCCAATTTGCACATAACAGCTGCACATATAACGTTGTATATAGTAATATAGCTGTATATACACTTGTCAATTTGTATATTTGCATTCACTACCTACTTGTATTATTTAAATATATTTATTATCTGTTTTTTGTCCTGTCTCTGTTATCCTGTTGCATTGTAGAAGCTCTGTCACGAAAACAAATTCCTCGTAATTGTGAACATACCTGCCAATAAAGCTCTTTCTGATTCTGATTTTGATTATAGCTAATACCATGATAACATGCCAAATCAAAGAGGTGAGTTTTCAACCTAGATTTAAAAACAGACAGAAATTATATAGATCTAATACAGAGGGGCAGAGCATTCCACAATATCGGACCAACTACTGTGAAAGCATGGTCACCCCCGCATTTCAGCCTCAACTTAGGGATGCATAATAATCTCTGGTTTGATGACTGAAGAGTCTGACCAGGCTGATGTTCAGTCAACAGGTCTGACAGATAAGAAAGAGCCAAGCCATTTAGTGATTTAAAAAATAGAAGAATTTAAAAGTGACATGATAGTGCAAAGAGCATGAGACTGGTGTGATGTGGTCATGTTTTTGGCACTGGTAAAAAGCCTTGCAGCAGCATTTTGAACTAACTGTAAACGGGATAGAGTTGTCTGACTAATCCCAAAATATGGTGAGTTACAGTAGTCCAACCTAGAAGTAATAAAAGCATGAATTCTGGAGTTTGCATGTTCTCCCCGTGTTGGCGTGGGTTTCTTCCGGGTGCTCCAGTTTCCAAAGACATGTGGTATAGGTGAATTGGGTAAGCTAAATTGGCCATACTGTATGAGTGTGGTGTGGGTGTTTCCCAGTACTGGGTTGCAGCTTGAAGGGCATCCACTGCATAAAACATATGCTGGACAAGTTGGTGGTTCTCTGGCGACCCCTGATAAATAAAGGGACTAAGCTGAAGGAAAATGAATGACCAAAACAGCCGAAATCTTCAAATTTACATGTAAAAAAACGTTTTTGAAACGTATTTATGTTACATCCTTCGAATGCAGTGACTTGCAGTTATTTCTGCTGCGCTGTATAAATGTATCAGTTGCAGCTTTTTCTGGTTCTTATAAGATAATGTGACTGAATGAGGTTATGCCAAATGTGCACTAGTTGTGCTGCCTACGGGCAATTCTGACTCATGTTGCTGCAGAAAAGAGCTGTGTTTTCAATCTGCCTCTTTCTCTAAAACTGTGTTTGACATCTCTACTCATTTCACTCTCTCCGCATCCATCGTGCTTATGTCCCTACACTTTCATGGACTGAACAACAATGTGAATTATTCAACCATTGTATTGTTGTTTTGGTCACCGACAAGCTTTCCATTGTACTCAGATGTTGGCATTTCTGATTTTCTTTTTCCTAAATAACCCTGCAAGCTTTTAATTTACTAAAAGCATGACGCAACTGCACAAGCTACCTTTTTCCAACATGAAGCAGTGTGGCATGACAAAAAGCTGTATTGCTGTATTTTTCATCATATTTTATTGCATCACAGCTTTACAGCAGAGCGAACAGAGCAAATACTCAAAAACATTCTGTTCCCTTTTCTACAGTATATATGTAGTTGATGCCTTTCACAAAATTCATAACTCAGCTTCAGAATTAAATGTAAATGTAAAAGAATTAAATAGACACCTATTAATGACCCAGCAATGGTGCCACAGTAGATTTGAAAAAGGGTTAATTATTTAAAATTATGAGGAGTATAGAAGCCGATTCGAATGTTATCACTCGATTGAATGGGCTTTATCAGTGGTTATCAGCTGATAGATATGGGCCAGTAGGGGCCTTCTGAGACTACTGGTAGGCTCAGAAGGTTGTTATCATCCATTCACATGGTTAATCAGTTAACGAGAATTATTTATATTATTTATTCAATTTCTCATCAATTGTATTTTATTAACGTCTAACCCTACCCCAACCCTAAACCAACTGTCACAGTGATGTAAAACACATCTGGATCTGGAGTCTTCTTCTATTAGTATAGCTGATTAACCATGTGGATGGATGATAACAGCCTTCTGAACCTACCAGTCGACGCAGAAGGCTCCTACTGGCCAATATCTATCAGATGATAACCACTGATAATGCCTACTAATGCCTATACAGTAATGGGTAGATTACTTATTTAATTATGGGAATTATTCCTATTCATTTACAAATTGAATGAGTTATGTTCAGAGTACTATTTTTAGAATACTTTTGTTTTGGCTGATTTATCACATATTTGATTACTGTACTAATTTTTTATATCAACATTCTATTCATCATTAGCGTTATATGCATTTGTGCAAATATATGAAAATAGCATTCATCAACAAGACAAATTCATCTATAATTGAATTTTTTTTCAGACTGACTAATCAAAATGTGAGTATTTTATTTATTTATTTTATATATCACATACTTGAAAAATACCGATCTGCAATCATTTTATGCATCAAAATGCATCACTTTACTTTTTCAGCAAATAAATAATTTAATTAGTACAGTGGTTCCCAAAGTGGGGGTCGGGACCCCCAGGCGAGGTTGAATGAGAATAGCTACGTTTCCACCCACCTATTTCTATGTGCATTTTGGATATGCGCATAAAAAAAATCGGTTGATGGAAAGGCAATATGCACATAAATTTTGAAAATGCGCATAAAAAACATATGCACAAACTGAGTAGGATAATCTCTTTATTTGATAAGAAAAGATGCTCATAAACTACGATGCAAACACTTTTACCGAACAAATTCCAGTATGCACATAAAAAAAAAGGTCATGTGATTTTGTTATAAGAGATCATGTGATGATGAAAATGTGTATGAATGTGAGTTTGAATGCCATTTTACGTGACATTTATTGCCATAGACTGAAAGCAGCAGCAGGTAGTTTAATGTTTACGCTCGTAATATTTATATCATTTGCTAATTAATAACCTCATGTGGAACTGAATCATTTCGGGGCTGCTACTGTCCACTGGAGGTCACACTTTCTGAATGAATGAATGAAATACGTTGTTTTACACTAAGGCAACCTGGGGTGCTGAAATATAATTGGCTAAACTGACATTGCGCAGGTGAAAGCATTCTGGCAGCGTTCTGGCACGAAAAACACATTTTTTAAAGCAGAATATCTGACTTCAGCATTGTTTTTTAGATAAACAAGTACTGTATGTTCACTTGGCATGTTTCTTAAATATCTGCAAACATATTATGGTATTTTTATGCTTTAAACAGTCAAAAACTTACATACAGCACCTTTAACTGCGGTCAGGCTGTCAGATGTACAGTACAGTCCAAAATGTACGCTGCGGATCTCACGGGACATTTTAAATTATATGCGTAAACCTCACAAGCATCTGAAAATGATACGAAAGCTTATGAATGTTTAAAAGAGTAGCCCTGCAACCATACTACCATGTCCCGCATCACTTTTAACTGCCTTCTGGTATTTAAATAGAACAATGTTTTATTAATGCTGTGTCATAGTACAGCAGGTCCTTATAAAACACTACTGGTCTTGCCTGGGCCTCACAGTCGCCTCTCATATTTGTTAGCGCTGCCTCTGCCCAGAACAGGTTTTTAAATATTTCAATGGCAGCAGTTTTACACTTGACCTCCTGATGAAAAGCCCTGATGGCATGACAGCATGTGTAATCAGTGCTGACAGAGGGAACCTCAAGTGCTCTTTTAAAGGGACCGAGTGTTTGCGCAATGTGACAAGCGGCTTTTCAGAGCAATGCTTTTGTGCTCTGACGCAGAATGCTAAGTGTTTTGTTTGAGCTGCATGTGGTGGAGTAAAGTAAACCGAGTCACATTTTTAGACATACACAAATGGGACCCTGAACCACAAAGTCTATTTCTTATTTTGCACAATTTTGTCAACAGTATAGGTGCCAAAAATGATTATAATATGAAGTAAACATCCTGTTTCAAGAAGATATTGTTGTAAATTTTCTATCAAAAATATTTTAAACTTATTTTTTCTTTATTAATATGCACTGCTCAAAACTTAATATGGAATGTGATTTAAATATATATTATATTAAATGTGATTTTTTAACCCTCCAGATTTTCAAATAGTTGTATCTCAGTCAATTTTTGTTCTATCCTATTATTGTTCTAACCAAAAGCTTATTTATTCAGCTTTTTGATGATCTCATGTTAAAAAAAAATACACTTATGACTGGTTTTGTGCTCTAGGATCACAAATTCTCTGATGCACTGATGCTTTCTTGACCATCACAGGTAAAGAAGCACCATTCAAACCATATTGAAGTTGAATTATTACAAATGAAATGTTTATTTATTTATTTTTATTTTGCTGAACAGCCAAATATCCTGTACTTTTTGTTGTAAAACACAATAGTACAATAAGCTCTGGGGTACAAGGGTTGTGTTCCATTGTGCTGTATTTTGCTAAAAAGACCTTTTTAGCTCTATGGTTTTTTGATTGTACACAAAGCCATACAAACTGAACATCACCATTGTTTTTTATGTGTTGGGTAGTTTAAGATGGTCCAATGCACTTTCATAAGGTAAGAGGCATGCAGGGGTATTTCTAGACCTCTTTTAGGTGAGCTATACTCCCACATCCCACTCTGTCTGTCATTTTAGCCTTCTAAATACATCAAGTAAGCTACCAAAATGTACTTTTAAAATGATTTTTACATTTGTTTTTCAAGTAAAATGAAAATATCTAACAAAAAAGTGTTGATAAGAAAAACTTCAAACCTTTTGTGGGATATTAAAGTCCTCAAGAAATCAAAATTACCATATGATTTTGTTAGCTCATATAGTTAGTTTTGTGGTGAATAATTCATCTGTACATGTCATTAAAAACAAAAAAATATACTTTTGCCCTTCTAGTCTTTAATTGAAATCTGAAAATGCACTTCCTGTTTGTTTTCAGTTAATTTATCAGATTGCCTGATTGTGAGGTGATGGGTGTGGCTAACGCTGCTCCAACTGTCAGTTTTGACAACAAACAGAAATGGTGAGCAGAAGGAGTCTGTTAGGTTGTAATAACTGTTCTAAAACCCTTTCCCAATATTTTTTAATGAAATACCTACTTTACCACATCCATTCAGCCCACGAGGGACAAAGAGGCGACACTCCAATTCAATTCCAATACAACAGCAGCATGGATAACTAATGCTAGACAGAACAAATTACAATATTGAGTTAAATATGAGTTAAAATAATATATATATATATATATATATATATATATATATATATATATATATATATATATATATATATATATATATATATATATATATATATATATATATATATATATATATATATATATATATATATATAAAATTCAGCATGAAATGATAAATAAAACAAATAAGACTTTCTCCAGAAAAAAAAAAACGATCATCAGACATACTGTGAAAAATAAACTGTTAAACATCATTTGGGAAATATTTAAAAAATAAAAAAAGTCAAAGGGGGGCAAAAGGCTTCTGACTTCAACTGTACATGTATATACACATCCATTTAAAAAAAAAACTTCTAAAAACTCTAAGGATAAAATTGGATATATAAGGATTTCATTTTTTGTTTTAGTGGCTACTTCATATGAATATGTATGATCTTATTCATAGATTTTTATGGAAGGATATCCTAGACAATATTTAAATGCAGTTGCAAATCCTAATTGAAATTGCATTTTCAATATGTGAACTTTCCGATGTCTACACTGAAATCTGTCAATCAAACGACAGGAGTGAAATCTACTTTATTGGGCGTGTTTGTATTCGGAAGTGACGTCACTCACAGTTGACATGTTTTGAAAATTACAGTCTCTTTTTCCAAAATTGTACAACATGATTACAATTTCAAAAATAAATGAAAGACAAATGGACTATTCTTTTTCATTTAAAATGCGGCAGTCACTGCACGTTCTCTTTTCTTTCCTTCATCCTATTTGCAATTGCATTTGAAAATTGTCCGGGATATCCTTTCATGCATTTTAGTTTGATTTGCTCATGCCCCAGTGATGTTTGGGTTTAGGGGTGGGGTTTGGGGTCACACTTCCTTTTTAAAATCATACGTTTTTATGAATGTGAACATACATTTCTAACAATATATAAATAACTTTCTTATGAGACGGGTGACATACATGATAAATTCAAAACCAAATGATAGCAAGCTCTATGTATATTAAAGTGTTATTTTTTCCCCCTTGTTTCATATGGTTGCAAGGTAAACGCAACATTTTTAGGCTCTTATCCACCCATACCTTTCATTTTGTTCTCTATTACACAAACATACTGTACAAGTACACCCTACACAACAGTATGCTGTAAAATCAGTCCGCTTTGTTTTTCAGAGGAATGCTTTTGTGTTCAGGTGCAGAATGCTAAGTGTTTTTTGAGCTGCATGAGGTGGTGCAAATAAATTGTGTCAGACTTTTTGACAGACACAAATGCTCAGATACGTTGAAGCATTCTTGGCTGTCACGGGTATAAAGAACCACCTTTTTAAAGCCATCGATCAAAATGATTAGAGGGTAGGCTGAATCTGTAATCGGAATCTTTTTGCTTTTTTTCCCCGAGCTAGATCTTGTTTGCTGGTGTATGAAATGGAAGTTGGCATGGAGCTCATCAGCGTAGTGGCATTATTATTCACACACCAGTGGACACAGAGCTTTCAATAATCATGCTGGGTTTGAAGGCCAGCGTCCTGCGCTCCACATCCTCTTGCTATTCATGCCTTTTGATTTTTCAATTTAAAAGCTCATTCACCTATCGCTGACAGTCCTGCATTTGAATTCCATGCAATATACAGAGCATTAGAGGAAATGCTGGACTTAATGGCTAGGTGATTTTTTATTTTTCCAGTGTGGGAAGCTATGAGGATTTTGGACTGTGAATGAACAACTGCGTTGCCAGTTAACAGAGAGCGACTTGGCAATACCTCAGTTCTTTCTGCTTTCAGGGTTCAAATATAACAACAAGGAAGAAAGGAGAAAAAAAAAAAAGGAAAATCAAACAAACAGTCACTGCTGGTGGCATTTTTGGCAAGTCCAAATTGACAGGAAATCAACTGGATGAAAATGCTTTAGATACATGTCTTTTCAAATGTTATGGGGTTATAGAGCTAAGAATAAATCCAGTTGTGTATAAACAAATTCTGTATTCATTAGACCATAAATGCAGTAAAAAGAATAATATTGTTGTCACAATATTGTTTGTGTATATACATATAATAGATTTTTTTACAGTTTCCAGGAAAATATTTATTCTATATTTTAGGCCATCTCGCATTTTTGTGCTTTCAGAAACAAATAACAACAAATAGAATTCATTCATTTGAATAAGTTAGGACATCATTTCATAATCAGCACATAAAAAAAGTCACATGCATTGCTCAGGGGTGAGTTTTTCAGACTTCAGCAGAGTGTAAAAATCTTGATGGTTCTGTAGTCTATCGAATCTGATCTTTATTTCGTATTTTTTACTGGATTCAAGTCAGGTGATTGGGTGAGACATTGTGCAGCTTGATTTTCTTTCTCTGAAAGCATTTCCTTGGCTGTGTTTTGGATCATTGTCTTGCTGAAATGTCCACCATGGTTTTATCATCCTCCTGATAATGTAGATGTTAAACATAAGCAGCAAATATTCTTTTACAATGACAAAAAGCAGAGGGTTGCTGAATAACTACTGAGAGATTTCAGCTGCTGTCTGGGCTTTCACTGCCTTCTTACAGGTGTTCAATATTTTTACCTGTGTCAATTCATTTTATAACACATAGCTTAATTTGTAATGTAATTAGATTTTCTTTTTCATGTTTGTATTTCTTTGGTTGTTACCAACATCTGGTGAAATTTCAAGTCAACAGCACCTTTAGAAATAGGTAGAAAAATGATGGTGTTGAATACTTACTTTACTGTATATATATATATATATATATATATATATATATATATATATATATATATATATATATATATATATATATATATATATATATATATATATATATATATATATATATATATACACACACACACACACACATACACACACTCACACACACAGTTGATGTAATAATTATTAGCCTCCCTTTGGATTTTTTTTTTCTTTTTTAAATATTTCCCAAATGATGTTTAACAGAGCAAGGAAATTTTCACAGTACGTCTGATAATATTTTTTCTTCTGGAGAAAGTTTTATTCGTTTTATTTCGGCTAGAATAAAAGCAGTTTTTATTTAAAAAAAAAAAAAACATTTTAATAGTGCAATAGTCCAGTCAGTCAAAGCTTCATCCTGACTGAAATGGCGAGTGCTGTGTAGAAAAATGTTCTTTTTATTTATTATGTCCTGAATCTTGAAATTGAATAGGGTGTTGTAACTATTTTCATCTGACTGTATCTGTTTACCTTTTTAGCCCTAGTCAGTGCAACAATCAGTGCAAAAGACTAATTACAAAATCACATTTGTTAGTGCAAGGAAAATTAATCAAATAAATAAATAAATAAACAAACATTTCTACGTATACTGTATATAATACAAGTTAATAATAAAGCTATACAAGAACGTTGTATAACTTGATTTTATGCTATAAATGAAGTTGAAGCATGGTTAACTGTATGAAAAATTATATAATCAGATAATACTTTATTATCAATAACTCTATTTTAAACTCTTTTCCAGCCAGTATTTTTTTTTTGATAATTTAAACCTAAATTTGCTGCTATGAAAAAAACATTTTTTTGTTTTCAAGTTTTATCACCTAAATGCAGATATGTTTCACCAGAATTTCTTTAGACAAAATAACAGAAGAAAATGTTAAGATTACTGGCAGAGATGCACTTGAGCATTCTTGTCAAGAGCGGGGAAGTGTCTCTTAATTGAATATATATCTCATCAATCAGTTTTGATTAAATGATTATTTGCCTAAATATGCATGTTAAAAGCCCTTTTATAAGTAAACAGGAGCAAAGCTGCAAGAATAGCGAAAAAAAAAACAACTTAATTTATTCTGGATGAAAATCCTTACCTCAAAGTCTGGCAAGAGGTCATCCCCATCATCTATGCTGTAGGATACACTATGGACATCTCTCGTCTCTGCCAGTAATTTCCTTTCCAGTGGTGAACCAGGGCCAATGTCCACAAAAGTGGTTTCCAGATAGTCCTTACTGTGGATGCCTAGAGAGTCAGCAGCGGCCCAGATGGTTGTAGGAGGATAAAAACTCTCTAGTGTGCTGGACAGCGAACATGGATCCAGTAGCTGCTGCTGTTGAATATCTGTAGAACTGCAATAATTCCTCCAGTCCAGCGGGGGCAGTCTTTTGTCTTCCTCGTTTCTCACCAATATGCCCTTTAACAGTCCACCGCTATTGGGGCCTGTTTCGCTTGAGTTTTTAGGGCTGTCAGCCAACAATGGATGTTCTAGTTCATCCAAATTCTCCATTTTGCGAGATTTGACATCAACTGATGCTTCCTGGCTGATCTGGCCAATAATAGTGTTCTTACGAATGTGTCATTTATATAAAAGCAATAACACAAATTAATATTTTTTTGGCTAATTACACACAGATTCAAGCATAAAGAAGTTAATCTAACTCATATTCTCCTCCATCACATAACAGGTTCTGCCTTATGTCACGTCTTTAAGTGCGCAGAGCTCTTGAATATTCCATTTTCTTCACGTCGCAAGATATTTGTTCCTTCGTTTGATGACTGAATGCAAGATCCATGTAGCACACTGTACACAATTTGATATATCTCAGCCCATAAATATGCTAATGTATTTCACTTTGCATGAAAAAAAGATGGAAGTCAGTACTGGTGATGAAAAACCATGATTAGCACCAGACTTTAGACAGGTTGTGAAAATGGGAAAATGTTAAGCGTGAACCTCCCTTCTGCTCTCAACTATTCAGACAAGAAGACACAAATGGTTCTGTAGTGGGAGACTTTTTATCTAAATATGTAGTGGAATAAAAATAGCTATGATTTAGACAGACCAAAGCTGATAGGAATAGTCTCTGAAGTGAAAAAAGTGTCAGCGTAAGCGTTAAAAAAGGATCCTTGACAGGCAGCTGAAAGACTTATCAGTATTATCAGCTATATATAAATATATTCTTTTAGTCTGCCAATGTTTTTCAGAGCCGCAGTGCGAAAAAGACTTCAGACATCCACAAAAATAGTATTCTCTGGAGTGCAGATTCTGGTCAGCAAGTGCTCAAGAATCTCATTCTGTTTGTACCCCAGTAGAAATATCTTGATGAAGAAACCGGAGTTCTCAGCTATCGATTTATGGCACTGGCTGAGACCAGAAAGCTCTTGTGGGGACCTGTATTTTTAATGCGCAACACTTTCCCAGCCACATGCCGTCTCTCAGAGCCTCGTCCAGCACCTCTCACCTCTCATGTTGGCACTTGGACTGCGCTGCCAAAAGAAAAGAACAAAGTCAGAAATAGCGATTAGCTTCAGCGCACACAGAAAACTCTCCATAAGTGATCCCCAAGTGTCTCAATTTTATAAGGCCAGTCTGCTTGAGTGGCAGGATGGTTTGCGCCAAAAAACAGGCACTAATGAACTTGACATCTGCCTCTGAACACTTCTAAGTGGTCTATTCCAGGAGCACGTCTGTCTAAAGGCAAAGAGCATCAATGATAGGGCAGAAGGCTGGTTGGTTTAGAAATAAGGTCTGCGGCGAGAGGGCAATGACCCAAGTTCCTTTTAAAAATGTTAGATGGGCATGAAGGTTCAAGAGGCATTGCTGCAGCAAACCCCCAGGCAGATCGTGATGCCTTACACGTCATCTAGTCTACTTACTAGCTCTGCATGCAAATCTCTGTGGCCTTCACCTAAAATCACCCATAGAATCCTGCTGGCGCAATCTGAGCCTATTGCTGGAGAGAAATTGAGGCTAGCGGAGGTCTACGGTGTATTCATAAAAAAGACATTTCCAAAGTAAACACCTGGACGGATGCCAGGTTATAAAAGATCTTCAGTGTGAAATGAAGATTTGGTGATGTCCTCCGTTTATGATATGCACTTCAGGTTGTTTATTTTTTTAGTCCTAGTTTTGTGTCATCAGAATATGAGCCATCTTAATTATGTATCAATTATAGTGATCACAGCTTTTCTACTGATCCCAAGTAGCTAAACCAATTAGGCCTATGTTTTTGAATGCATTGTGTTACTTGTAAATGTCTGTATATTTTGACTTTTGAGTCACCTATGTAGACACTTCTGTTCAGTCAGATTTTCGAAATTCCTAAATGAGAATATTATCATGACCATGAATTCACAGCCCGAATGGCCAAACATGAATTATCAAACACATGACTGAAAGCATACTGTATAAAAGCATTTGTAGGGTAAAACTTTCAGCAAAGTTTCCATCGCATTTCATAATTTAAAGAAGGGGTCCCAAAATGCCGGCCCACAGGCCATTTGCGGCCCCCTCCTCCTTTCTCCGGCCCGCAACTGACGTTAAAAATATAACAAGATTCAGCCCAAAAAATATAATATTTTTGAATCACTATCATTATTGTGCAGTCGCATATACACTTGTGGATTGAACCCCCATCTACCTGACATTTAAGGTACTGCATTATATATTCGGGTTATTTTCGATTTCTCTCAGTGTACGGTTGAGAGCACATGCAGATTATTTCTGTGGCTGATTTAAATGTTGAAATATGTGAAGTTTATTTATAAACTAATTTCGAGAGGATCACGTGCTTATAATTGCTTGCGGCTGGTCCCACATTATCCAATTTATGATTCACCAATCAGACGATTCCTAAGCCACTATAAATACCCTAAGTTCCATATCTTCATTTTGAAGAATCTTCCCTTCCACCCCTACTCCTCCTCCATTCCTAGATGGGTGACACGGTGGCCCAGTGGTGGCCCAAGGTAGCACTGTTGCCTCACAGCAAGAATGTCACTGGTTCTAGTCCTTACCAAGCCAGCCGAAATTTCTGTGCGGAGGTTACACATTCTCATGTGGGTTTCCCCCGGGTTCCCCGGTTTCCTCCCACCATCCAAAAAACATGCAACTTAAGTTAATTGACAAATACAAATCGGCACCGTGGACATGCACCCAGTAAGTAGTTATTTCTTAAGAGCAATCACTATCTGTTCATTAGCTATTACAGCAGGGGAGTTCTCGAGATCTACCTGAGCTCAAACTCCCCTCTCGCCTTGCAAACGGGAGGGAGCCCCAGGCTCGAGGATCTTATGAGCTCAGGGCTCTCTCATGGGACAGTATGCCAAACAAGCTTTATAATCAATCATCAGCTAAGTGTGAACTCTTGAAATGTCCATAAGTGCTCTATTTTTACTACAGCTAAATTTTTGTAAATATTCAAGGGTCATTTGAGTTTTAATCGTTTTTTCTCACCTGTATTTTGTTGTACAAACACCTCTTCATGGCTTACACGTTATCCTGGTTGTGTAAATATGATAATTTTGCTAATATTCGATTAAAATGATCTCATTAATGGATTTTCCTCATATGCATAATAAAAATTGTATAAAAAAAATGTGCATTAGTAAAATTTTACTGCTGGCTAAATTGAACATGTTAAAGTAAATGTGAATATATAGCCTACATACTTTCCCCCACTTTGTTTTACAAAAAAAAATGATTTTGTGAAGAACAATTGCCAGAAAAGTCAATAAAGTTACCCAATCTGCCTTCTGTTGTCTTACTCTATCTGTTAAACTTTTGGTTAAGCAACAATTGATTGGGGCATAATAATTATTATTATTATGCCTATTATTAAATTGTAGTATTTTCATAACAATTTAAACTACCCCTTCAATGTGTAGGCTACAACAAGAAACAAAAAGAAGGAGCTGTGATACTCTGGGAAAGATAGTCTGATTGCATCAATTATATCAGGTTTCCACCTTTTTTGTGTGCTAGTATGTTAAAACGGCCATTTTGAGTTTGAGACCCCTGTTTTAGAGGCTTCTTGTCTTCAATATGATGCAGTAGTCTTTAAAATATTGCAAAGATGCATATTTTCTAATAATCATTGTGCAGATGGATGCCACTGAATTATAATCAAATAATCATAAATAAATATATGTCATCATTTACCCACCAATGACTTGTTTCAAAACTGTGTATTATATATACTTTTTCAACACATTTATAAATGTATACAATATAACATATTAAAACAAATAAGTAAAAACACATAGACTTTCTCCAGAAGAAAAAATATTTAATGAAATATTTAGAAAAATTCCTTGTTCTGTTAAACATCACTCAGGAAATAAACAGCAAAAATCAGTCCAAGGCACTCGAAAAATGTGGAAAAAATATTAAAAAGCCTTTATTGACATGGCTGTTCCTTAAAACTGCACCTACGCATTTCGGCAAACACTGTCATCCTCATTCCGAAATGCGTAGGCAGTTTTAAGAAATACCCATGTCAATTAAGGCTTTTTAATATTTTTTCCACTTTTTTTTTAGTTCTTTGGATTGATTTTTGCTGTTTATTCTGATGAATCCCGTACCGACACATTATCTTTCATTATAGTTTGGACTGCTGAGCGAATCACTGGTACAACACTTCCCACTCCCCAAGAACTGTACTTGTGAGCAAAAGGGCTGCCAAAATCATTCTGGACCCCCCACACCCAGCACACTGCCTCTTTGAACTTTTACCTTCTGGTCGACGCTACAAACAGTTTCTTCCCTCCTTCTCATGAACACTTGATCATAATTATTGTGGAACAAACATCACTACTTGCCATACACTTTTATACACATATACACTTATTTAACCACACACTTTACATGCCAATTTGCACATAACAGCTGAACATATAATGTTGTATATAGTAATAAACACGTACATACACTTGTCAATTTGTATTTTTGCACTCACTACTTACTTCTATTTTTTTATATATATTTATTTTCAGTTTTTTGTCCTGTCTCTGTAATCCTGTTGCACTGTAGAAGCTCTGTCACGAAAACAAATTCCTCGTATGTGTGAACATACCTGCCCATAAAGCTCTTTCTGATTCTGGATTAAGCTACCCCTAAACACGTTTAGTTTGATTTTATATAATTTAGGAAATATTTGAAAAAGAAAAAATCTGTTATATTTGTATATAACTTCTGAATATATAACTTCAGCTGTTTATATGTATATATTTGAAGAATGTGGGAAACCTCTAACCACCGACACCCATAAAACAAATACTATGGAAGTCTGTGGTTACTAGTTTCCAACATTCTTCAAAATATCTTCTGTGAAAATTAAAAGAAAAGAAAAAAATGGGTTAGAACTTTTTTATTTTTATTTTTTTGGGTGAACTATCCCTTCAAAATACTACCATCTTTATATTTCAATGAAAGAAGCCTTTTTGAAGTGCTTAGAATGACCTTATGAGTATTGTCCCCTTACGGCATTGACCTTTAATGGCAGAAAAGTGCCATTTGACAGTCTCCAATTTGATGGCATTATATTTTTTACGTAGACCTTTTTTTGATCACTCATTATTGGCTGAAGAGTCTCAGCCAGTGGGTTTTAAAGAAAGCGTCTTGGGCTGATCAAAATCTGCTGTCACATTTCCCAGGGGCCCCTCTGTCAGTCAACCGGGCCCTGAAAAACCAGCACGACAGTCTCAGAATGATAGGCATCTGTTGCAGGTGAGCGTCTGTCTCTCATTGCTAACCTTGTGCTGTTGTGGATCAGTCTCTGCATGCCTGTCTGCAGCAGTCTGGCACTTCTGAAATCAGCTCTGTCAGCTGTTAAAGATTTACCTCAGGCTGAGCTGATTATTTTGCAAATTTAATATGTAAATGGCTTTAGGTTTAAGATGCATGCCGGATCGTTATAAATAATTGTTAATAGATTCTAAAACTGCTTTTATAAAAGGATCTAGTGTACTTAATATTAATGATATGCAAGGACGGTGTGTTAAGGGAAAAAAACTGTTTAAATTAAATTAAAATTTTGATTTTAATGGTTTCCTTGAGGCAATTATTTGCCCTCTGTAGTGTGTGTGTGTGTGCGTGTGTGTGTGTGTGTGTGTGTGTGTATGTGTGTGTGTGTGTGTGTGTGTGTGTGTGCGTGTGTGTGTGTGTGTGAATAGTATATAAAGATTATGCTATAAAGAGTTCACCCGAAATCTGACATCATTTACTCCACAAAGAAAGTTTAGCATATGTCCACAGCGTGGTCCGAACATTAGGTTCATTGTGGATGCTGTTTCAAGCTATTAAACAATGTCAGTTTCTTTGAAATACAGAGTAAAATTCTTTCAAGATGCCTTCATATTTATGCTTCTTTGGTCCTCATCCACTGTTATTGTCTTAAAGAGAGCAACTGTAACATTTGCCTAATAGTTCTGTGCACTGTAAAGTTGACATTACAACATCTTAAACTGCAACATTTCACAATTTTACTTTTGTATTGCTGCTTTAATGCATCCAACCTCCAACATTTGACCAGCATTTTTTGTGTCAGACAGACTCTGAATCAAAGTAAAAAGATCTGATTCTATAATTAGAAAATCACACAAATGTTAATGTTTTAAATGCTTAACTTTTGTAAAGAAAAAAAAAATGTATCTCAAAGCATGGGTGAAAAAAATGTTCCATCATCATTTAGTGTAACAAACGTTTATCTACAAGTGAAACAATACTTCTTATGGCCTGTACTCATTAAAATAAATACAAGAATAATTGATCAACATGCATTTTCTTCTTCTTTTAATGATCACAAACACATCTTGCTGACAAATGGGTTTAGGGGCCAAAAATAAAGATTTAAAATCTCAAATAACTGGGGCAGCATTGATCCTTAAATTAATGTTTTTTTTCTATGTCCAGGGTTTCTGCAGGCTTCATAAAGTCAAATTTAAGACCCATTTAAGACCGTTATGAATGAAATTTTAGACTTATACAAGGCTAAACACTAATGATTATTTCTAATGGCCCGGTTTGCCACAAAAAAAGCTAATTATTTCTTATCCACAAACAAAAAAAAATGTAGCTGTAAACACTATTTTCAACTTAATATTTCTCTTTTTTAAAATGACAATGACATTTTTTAAATGACATTAAACGACATTGTAAAAAGTATATTTATGGTAGTATTAAAGTATATTTGTTTGATTATTAATTTCAATAATAATCAAAAATATTTAATTGTTGGCTTTTGGTTAAAATTGATTGAGTATAACTTCTATTCAACCTATTGCATTTCTGTTATAAAACCTTAAGCTTCATGTCTATTTATAAATATTATGTCTACTCCCCCTTACTTCTTGTTACGTAGATAAGATACGGGGGAAGGATCCAAATGCAAGTAAAAAGTTTATTTGACACAGTCAAAATAACTAGACAGGACAGGGAAAAATGAGTGAGAGAACGAGGGGTAAAGGTAGTAGCAACCGGGAGACAGACAGACGATAATCAGGTCCAGCAGACACTCTTCATAGTCCTGAACACAGACAGACATACATGAGCAAACACAACGAACTGACAAGGAAACATAGAACTGTTGCCCAGATATAGACCCACAAATGAACCTCAGCTGTCGAGCTAATCAAAACAGCTGAGTATCGGCATGACAAGTGACCATAACAAATACACGTAGACAACCAAAACAAAACAAACCCACGTGACAAAACAGACGCTCCGGAAAGCGCACAAACCTGCAATCGTGACAGTACCCTTCCTCTTAAGAGCACCTCCTGGTGCTCCCAGAAGAGCTTACCTGGCGATTGTAATCATCGATAAGAGAGTGATCCAATATGTCCCTAGCAGGAACCCAACTTCTCTCCTCTGGACCGTAACCTTCCCAGTCCACCAAGTACTGAAATCCTCGCCCCCTCCGTCTCGAATCCAGAATGCGCTTAACCGAATAAACGGTCTCCCCATCTACGAGACGCGGCGGGGGAGGGACCGGTGTGGGCGGATTAATGGCCGCATGAAAAACGGGCTTTAATTTGGAAACATGAAACACGGGATGTATTCTCCTGTACGTTGGAGGAAGTTTGAGGCGGACTGCCACCGGACTAATGATCTTGATGACAGTGAACGGGCCAATAAATTTAGGTGCAAGTTTATTACATACGGAACGCAAGGGAATATTCTTGGTTGAAAGCCACACTTTTTGACCGACGACGTAAACGGGAGGCTTAGACCGGTGGCGATCGGCTTTAGCCTTGGTGCGCGCACCCACTTGGAGGAGGGTCTGTCTGGCCCTGTTCCAAGTGCGTCGACACCTCTGGACAAAGGCGTGGGCGGAGGGGACCGCGACTTCGGATTCCAGACTGGGAAAAGCTGGTGGCTGGTAACCTAAACTACACTGAAACGGAGAGAGGCCCGTGGCAGACACTGGTAATGAGTTGTGTGCGTACTCCACCCAAGGGAGTTGCTGACTCCAAGAGGTGGGATTCTGGGAAACCAAACAACGTAACATGCGCTCGAGATCTTGGTTGGCCCGTTCGGTCTGTCCGTTACTCTGAGGATGGAAACCAGAAGAAAGACTTACAGTCGCCCCCAATAACCGACAAAATTCTCTCCAAAATTTAGAGACAAACTGAGGCCCCCTGTCAGAAACCACGTCCGTCGGGAGGCCATGAATGCGAAAGACGTGATTTATGACAGCATCCGCTGTCTCTCTGGCTGAGGGTAATTTGGGCAGAGGAATAAAATGAGTGGCCTTCGAGAACCGGTCCACTACGGTCAAAACAGCCGTATTGCCACCAGATGGCGGGAGACCAGTGACAAAATCTAGCGAAATGTGCGACCAGGGTCTCGAAGGCACTGACAGAGGATGAAGGAGTCCAGCGGGAGGTCGATTAGAAGTCTTAGAAACAGCACAAACAGAACAGGCCAAAACAAACTCACGTATGTCCCGTGCCATAGCTGGCCACCAGAATCGCTGTTTAACCAAAAATATAGTACGACTCACCCCAGGATGACAAGCCACTTTGGAGGAATGCCCCCATCGAATGACGTCAGACCGAATCTCCTCCGGCACAAACAAGCGGCTGGGTGGGCATCCGGCCGGGGGCGTTACCCCATCCAGGGCTGTGCGAACCCTGCTCTCGATTTCCCATGTTACCGCAGAAATACAAATCTTCTGAGGAACGATGGGTTCAAGAGTCGTATTGCGCTCGGAAAAATCAAAAAGACGGGATAACGCATCGGGTTTGATGTTTTTAGAACCCGGTCGATAAGAGATGGTAAAGTCGAAACGTCCGAAAAATAATGCCCACCGAGCCTGCCTGGAGCTAAGTCGTTTGGCGGACTTGATGTATTCAAGGTTCTTATGGTCGGTCCAAACGATAAAGGGAACCCCCGAACCCTCCAACCAATGACGCCACTCCTCCAAAGCGAGTTTGACAGCCAACAACTCCCTATTACCAATGTCGTAGTTACGTTCTGCGGGAGATAATCGGTGTGAAAAAAACGCGCAAGGATGAATTCTGTCGTCCGAGGATGCACGCTGGGACAGGATAGCGCCCACCCCCACCTCTGACGCATCAACCTCCACCACAAACTGCCGGGAGGGATCAGGAGTCACCAGAATGGGGGCTGAAACAAAGCGGCCCTTTAATTTTGTGAATGCAGCCTGTGCTGCACTCGACCACCTGAAGGGAGTCTTGGAGGAGGTTAAGGACGTCAGAGGGGCGGCGAGCTGGCTGAAATTGCGAATAAAACGCCGGTAAAAATTGGCGAAGCCCAGAAATCTCTGCAGGGCCTTACGAGACTCCGGAATTGGCCAATTCACCACAGCCTGAATTTTCTCTGGATCCATGCGCACCCCCTCGACCGACACAATGTGTCCTAGAAATGGAACAGACTGTGCATGGAACACGCATTTCTCCGCCTTGACAAAAAGTCCATTCTCTAGCAGCCTCTGAAGCACTCGCCTGACGTGCTGCACATGTTCCTGGAGAGAACTGGAAAAAATCAGAATGTCATCCAGGTAGACATAAATAAACTGATCTATCATATCTCGCAACACATCATTAACGAGTGCTTGGAAAACTGCGGGGGCGTTGGAAAGTCCAAAAGGGAGAACACAATATTCAAAATGACCCCTGGGGGTATTAAATGCAGTTTTCCATTCATGACCCTGCTTAATGCGAACCAAATGATATGCGTTGCGGAGATCTAATTTCGTGAAAAAAGATGCCCCTTGCAGACGCTCGAATGCTGAAGACATCAGCGGCAAAGGATATGTATTCTTCACCGTGATGTTGTTCAGCCCTCGATAATCAATGCAAGGTCGAAGAGACCCATCTTTCTTTTTCACGAAAAAGAACCCCGCCCCCGCCGGTGAAGAAGAAGGGCGAATGATCTTAGCCGCTAGAGAATCAGAAATGTATTTCTCCATGGCCTCCCTCTCGGGAATGGAAAGAGAGTATAACTTGCCTTTAGGCGGAGATGTACCTGGCAACAAATCTATAGCACAGTCATAGGGACGATGAGGAGGCAGAGAAGCAGCCCGAGACTTACTGAACACTCTCTTCAGGTCAAGGTACTCACTGGGCACGTTTGACAGGTCCATGCGCTCCTCCTGAAACACAGAACAAGACACAGCAGAACGAGCAGACGAAAGACAACACTCATGACAGTTCTCACTCCACGAAAATATTGTATTCAGGCCCCAATTGATATGAGGTTTATGGAGCACCAACCAAGGATGCCCTAAAACCACCGGTGTGTTAGAACAGTCTGTTAAAAGAAATGGTATGTGTTCAACATGATTTCCGGATGTAATAAGCTTTATGGGTTTGGTAGAGTGAGTGATAGTGGGAAGAGAAATCCCGCTGAGGGCGCGTACAGAAATGGGTTGTGAAAGAGCGATAACCGGAAGTTTTAAACTGAAAGCAAAACTAGAGTCAATGAAATTCCCCTCTGCCCCGGAATCAATAAGGGCATGGGTGTTATGGGTTCCGGAACCCCATGATAAAGTAGCGGGCAGTAATGTAGTCGCCGCAGAGGGTTTATTCAGACTGATTTCACCCATCAGTAACCTCTTACCTACTGATGGGTGTTGTCTTTTACTGGACAAGAATTCACGCGGTGTCCAGCGCCACCACTTTAGAGGCAGAGTCCCTCATTTCTCCGTCGCCGCTTCTCCTGCACGGACAGGCGGGATCTGCCCACCTGCATGGGTTCCGGGTCAACACCTCCCACTTCCGCCGCCGCAGCCAAAACCAGAGGGTCCGAGACTGGATCCAAATATCTCCCGTGCTGCATGCGGTTCTCTCGACGAAGTAGTCTGGTGTCCACTCGGATAGCCAGATCTACTAGTTCGTCCAGAGTCTTAGGGAGTTCCAATGTGTAGATTTCGTCCTGCAGACGATCAGACAAACCATGCAGGAACATGTCCCACTGTGCCTCCATGTTCCAGCCGCATTCAGCGGCCAAGGTCCGGAACTCGATAGAGTAATCCGCCACGCTCCGACTCCCCTGTCGGAGCTCAGCGAGGACTCGGGCGGCCTCCCTCCCGGAAGCGGCCCGATCAAAAACCTTCTTGAGTTCTTTAGAGAACAGTTCAAAGGAAGCACAACATGGCAGCTTTTGTTCCCAGGCTGTAGTCCCCCACAGAGCCGCCTTTCCCGAAAGGAGAGTTATGACGAAGGCAACCTTAGACTGCTCCGTGGAAAATAATGACGGTTGCAACGTTATATACAAGGAACATTTGGACAGGAAGGACCGACACAAGTGAGGTTCTCCAGAATAACAGGTCGGGGGAGGAAGGCGAGGTTCGACAGCACGGTTGGCAACCACCGGTGCTGGTAGAACTTCTGGAGCTGGTACGGCTGCAACTTGTGCCGCTCCAGTAACCAGCTGCTGAACCTGAGTGGTAAGCAGAGACACTTGGCCGACCAAAGTCTGAATGGCCTGTGCGGTGGTAGCCAAAGCCTCATCCTGCCGATCAATCCTGGCATTGCTGAGCGAGACGAATTCCGAGATCTGAGATATACTCGCTGGATCCATATTCAGGTCAGTTCGTTCTGTTACGTAGATAAGATACGGGGGAAGGATCCAAATGCAAGTAAAAAGTTTATTTGACACAGTCAAAATAACTAGACAGGACAGGGAAAAATGAGTGAGAGAACGAGGGGTAAGGGTAGTAGCAACCGGGAGACAGACAGACGATAATCAGGTCCAGCAGACACTCTTCATAGTCCTGAACACAGACAGACATACATGAGCAAACACAACGAACTGACAAGGAAACATAGAACTGTTGCCCAGATATAGACCCACAAATGAACCTCAGCTGTCGAGCTAATCAAAACAGCTGAGTATCGGCATGACACGTGACCATAACAAATACACGTAGACAACCAAAACAAAACAAACCCACGTGACAAAACAGACGCTCCGGAAAGCGCACAAACCTGCAATCGTGACACTTCTGTACATAGTTTTTGTTTTACTGGGAGATAACATAAAGGGATAAACTCCCCTGTTATTATTATGAGGAACTCTTTTTAGATTTCTTTCCCTGATTTTATTAAGATGGATTGTTGGTGATTGGATGGATGTTGGCTCGATTGGGTAGCTTTACTTGGACAGAGGAAAATTAAGACCTGTCTAAAATTATTGACATACAACACAATATTTCAGTGAATTTAAGACTTTTTAAGACCCCGTGGATATCCTGATGTCATTAGATGAGTATTGTTCTTAGTATACCTGACAAGTCTTTTAATAAAAACATAATTCTGGACTTTGACCAGTATAGTCTTTTTACATAGTAAATTAAAAATTTAGTTTCTGTTATGCTAACAAATAGAGATGAAAAATTGATTCATACACTACCTGACAAAAGATAGGTAGTCCAAGTTTTAGGAACAACAAATAATAACTTGACTTCTAGTTGATCATTTGGTATCAGAAGTGGCTGATATGAAAGGCAAAGGCCTCTAGATTACAGTTTTTTACCAAAATAGAATATAATCATGCCTTAATTTTAATTATTTAATTAGGACAGTAAGGTCTGACGTGACAAAAGTCTTGTCATTTAACAGAAATAATCTACGGTATAGAATATAAAGTCATGGTGCAGTGGAAAAAGTAATCTGGAATGGCAAGGAAAGCATTCTTGCAAGACTCCCAGAGTTTATCAAGATTCTTTGGATTCATCTTCAATGCCTCCTCCTTCATCTTACCCCAGACATGCTCAATAATGTTCATTTCAGGTGACTGGGCTGGCCAATCCTGGAGCACCTTGATCTTATTTGAGGAACTTTGATATGGAGGCTGAAGTATGAGAAGGAGTGCTATCCTGCTGAAGAATTTGCCCTCTCCTGTGGTTTGTAATGTAATGGGCAGCACAAATATCTTGAAACCTCAGGCTGTCGATGTTGCCATCCAGTCTGCAGATCTCTCGCACGCCCCTATACTGAATATAACACCAAACCATGATTGTTCCTTTACCAAACTTGACTGATTTCTGTGAGAATCTTGAGTCCATGGGGGTTCCAATAGGTCTTCTGCAGTATTTGTTTTGATTGGGATGCAGTACAACAGATTATTCATCAGAAAAATCTACCTTCTGACACTTTTCAAATGATCAACTAGAAGTCAAGTTATTATTTGTTGTTCTTACAACTGGGATCGACCATGAGACTTTTGTCAGGGATACAGTTGCCCACTCATTAGCTACAGTAGATGATTCTTTTTATTTATTTATAATAATCTTGTGCTTGTGTGTGTAGTCTTGTGCTCTTATTTGACCACCTACAGTTGAGTGTAATAAAAAGTAAAAAAAGAAATTAAAAGTAAAAGCGGCAATCTGATTTCAGCAGCACATAAAGTGGCACGATCGAGAAAGAAATCGACTTATAGTGGTGCACAGATCAATAAGGTAGAGGCAAAATTGAATTGCATTTGATTTTATACACTATCCATTACCGTGAAGATATATCGAGCAGCATATGAAACTGTTCCGGTCGAGTGCAGATCTGCCAACATAATGGTGGTCTGAATAGTGGCAGTGAGTGCTGAAGCCTGCATTACTGTGCTTCATATTGCTTTGCTCTGCTCCCCTGTCTTGAGTGCAGACAGAACATCAGGGTGATAATTCAGGAGCAGATCCTGCTTTTTCTGACACCAACATTACTGCAGCGCACCTCTGAACACAGTGAACACACAGGATGGAAAAATATGCACACTTTGTGCACACATATGCACAAATATTCCGGTGTAGAAAAATATGAACAGAACTACACCTACACACATTCACTATCTATGGTTTTTAAAGGAATAGTTGAAGATGAATGTTCATTCAAAACTATTGATTGTGTATTATAATTATAGCATAAAAAGAACCATTTTAATCATGTAATGAAAAAAATGAAAGGGCTTGACATTAACATAAGTGAATATTTTAGACAGTCAGTTGAAAGTGAATTTTGTCAGTACCAGTTAACTTGTGGTTAATCAGAAATTAATTGCATATTTTATCTGTTCTAAGAGTATCTTAAATTAATATAATGTTGCATTTTGAATTGCATAACAATATCAACAAAAATGTTTACAGCCATGCACGGCAAAAAATGCTTTTCTTCATTAGAATTTTTTAGATATAATGATGCCACACTTTTCTTTTTCAATATAGTCAGGGAGATAGGTGTAGTTTTGTATTTTTATTTCTGTTATTTTGTTAGGTGTATTTAGTTTCATATTTGTGTTTAGATAGAAGATATATTTTGTTAATTATTTTTCAGTGGATCCTCTCTGAGTTATTTGGCTTCACATTTTGGGTATTTAAAAATAAAAACAAATAAACGGGCCCAGCTCCAAGGGTTCTTAAAAGTGTTTTTTTTTTTGTCCAGTGTTCTTTTATGTTATGCCCTCGACGCCCTAGACCAGGGTCGTAACATAAAGTGGGGGCTCATGCTTTGTTTTTGAACATCAAAAACATATATCTTAAACCCTTCTTGTGGATGCGCAGTGGGTAAGTCATTTCAATTTATTCTTTGTTTGGCTGCTTTCTTTTTGGTGTGGGAGGGAGTAGCGAATAGTGTTTACAGGGAGTTTGATTTGACTGCCTTTGCACTTTCAAGCATGGAACAGTTTGATCACTGCCGTAAAAATGACTTGTTTAAAATTGTAGAATTCTTTAAAATTGTGGTGCCACATAAGGCTACAAAAAAGAATTAAAGGACATACTATATCATACCTGTCAACCCTCCCGTTTTTCCCATATTTCTCCCGTATTTTAAATTTCTCTATAAAGGGTGGCAATAAGCATTAAAGGGCCGATCCTTCCTATAAGCAACCCATACTGCCGAACCCCTTACTCTTAAATGTTGTAAACTGTTCTGTGCTTTTATTTTATTTAGGCATGAAAACACTTTAAAATAAATATAAAAGCGGCACTATTCCCTTCCTTTTCATTGGTGCCGTCGTCCCTCCTATGCAATCCTGAAAACAGTCATATAGCAGTGCATGACTGTCAGACGCGCTGCGAAGTGATAAATAGATGCTGTTTTCCAAACGGATTCTGTACGCAATTTGAAGCAGAGCGAAAAAAATTTGGGGGGGGGGATTTTATGGTGGGCATATCCCTTATTTTTACATCCCAATGTTGACTATATAGAGAATTGGTTTTGCAGCAAATACTGCCTGATCTGTCGGAGGCAGGTGGCGTAGAGATGGAAGCAACTATGCAGTCGAAGGCCGATGAGAAGCTCTCGTCTCTGCCTTTCAGGTCACCAATATTAGCATCACAGAGTAGTTTACCCAATTCGGACCCGTTATTTGTGTTAAAATCCCATTATCAGATTATTTAGCTTGTTTTAAGGAAAACCTCACTTAATTTTGGCCTAATATTTCTTAAAACACTAAAACAGAAAATGCTCCAAAGTTTTGGATATTTGGACTAGAAATAAGGCAAAAATTCTAAGTAAGAAATAAATTTTTTTGTAGTGTAAAATAATTAATTAAAAAAAACAGGCATTAGTAATTTAACTGTGGCTTAAAGTTCTCCAAACACAGACTGAGATGCTGTTTACACTACTGCATTTGCATTTTAAAACAGCATTTTAGAATGAAAACGTTCTTTATCTAGACTGCTAATTTTACCGTCTTTCAGAAAATCGATCTCTGTCTACACTACAGTATAGAGTCTAAAACACACGATACCTGATCTCTTACGCACATATTTTGTTGGCATCTATACTTGTAGTGTACTGCTTGTGTTGTGGTCATATAAGAAGGGCTTGAAGAATCAGAGAATGAAATGCAATAGTCCAGAAAGCGACTGTGGATCACCTCACCTCCGTTTTCAAAAGTTTGCATTTCAGTCTGTCTACACTGAAGCAGAACACCAGTATTTACTAAACTAAAACAGGGCCTGAAGTATTTTCTCTGTTTTCATAGGTCGAAGATCTGTATATATCTTTCAGAATAATTGGTTGTTCATTGCACTGTGGTGACCCGTGATAAATAAGGGACTAAGCCGAAGGAAAATTAACGAATAAATGAATATGTTTAAATTTAAATTTAATTATTTAGATTTGTAAATAATATATCACTTTAACCAGAACCTGAAAATATACGAGGACACTCCAGAAAACATATTTTAGGACAACTGCCTAAAATCCATATTAAAAATACAGACAATGCAATGATTCTAGCTCAAAATATGAAAGTAGTATAATGACAGCTAAATAAATCCACAATAAACCCACAGAGCTTATTTATCTATTCTGATTGATGGCTGAAATGAATAGAATCCAGAACATAAACAAGATCTAAAAAATTCTCATGACTTATTATTGTGATTTATAGCTCTGCTTTATGAAGGTAAAGCGCCCTCTAGCAGACATAAAAATATTGACAGCGCCATTTTAAGGCTGATTTATACTTCTGCATTGAGTGATCGGTGTGACCTGCAACACAAACCTTGCACATAGAAATGCATTTATACTTCTGCGTGCTGTTTGTGTTGTTCTGAAATAACACTTCCGAAATGCTAGCTGGCAGTAAGTTATGTTATGTTCCTCTGTATCGAGTTTCTTCGCTGGTGTTTTGTACAAGTAGCTCATACTCGCTCATTCAGAGGCGGGAACCAGTGGATGTGCAACAGCTTTAATCATAAGGTAAACAAAAAACTACACTTTCTATCTGGAGCTCCTCTTCACGGGACTCAACACTAACTCCATCTGGCTTGCGGCTCCCGGCACCGCCCACACTTGTCACAGATACCAAACCGACCAATTACAGAGCTTGCGATATGTATCGTTGCAACATGTAGTTAAATTTTTTGAGAGGTGCGCATCAGCATCGGCGTCAGCGTTTCCTTAGCCACAGCGAGGGCTATGTGACTACACAAAGGCTGTGCCGGAGCATTCACTTTCGCTTGACACAGAAGTATAAATCAGCCTTAACACGTGAAACTTCTGTAATCAATCAAAAAGAAGCATTGTTGAAATGCAGTATTTTAGTATGCTGTATTGATATTTCCATGTAGCTGCAGGTGTGTGCCTACAAATTTTTATCCCTTTCCCTTGCAAATAATTTCCATCTATCTCATTGATCGAGATGTGCACTATTGATTACATTACCCTACAAGTGCCCTCTACTGCCAGAACATCTGAAATAGGTTTAAAATGAATGCCATAAGCCTTTAAGCACTGAAAACTACTATTTTCTACCAGTATTGTGATATATTTACAGTTATTAGACTGTGATTTATAATCTAAAATATATAAATAACCTAAAAAAGCGAGTAATTATATGGCAAAGAGGTTAAAGTTTAGTCAGGTTTAAAGTGACTCAAGGGTAAAAAGAATGGCATTCATTTAATTTCAGTCCATTTAAAATATGTCATAGCCAACAATTTTATAAAACAAAAAATATGTTTCTCTGAGTATGTTCTGTTGCACATTTAAGATGGCAAATCCACTAGAGGGCACTGCCTACATTTCTGCAAATCTGAAATATGTTACTGGTTCAATGTTTTATTGTACATTTTACATGCCTTGTCGTACGGATCATTAAACAAATCACTGACCTAAATCCTTCCTTAAAACACTCTGACAAAGTAACTTTACCTTAATTTTACATTGTTTTCACCTCTTGCGGAACTGTGCTTCACCGGACTCGAACCCAGGCACTTCACATCATAAGTATAAAGTTGTACAAAGTGAGCTACTGAGCAAACATCAGCAGATAGATGATGCAAATGGATTTGATTACAAATCATAGTCAGTGTTAGGTTGCTTTTGTGATTTTTTAAATTCTTTATTTATTGATAATATGTCCCTCTATATAATCATTAGTATGAAATGGAACAAAAATTGCTGTCATACTTGCCTCATAGCATTCATTTTAGACAGACACTGTTGAAGTTTATATTTGAGCTCTGATAAAAATGTTGGCTGTAGCACGTTTCCAATGAGAGTATGTTGTTTAATTTTTAGGTGAACTACCCCTTTAAGCCATGATGGCTTGTTTCCAGAGTAGATGCACTCAGCTTTATTGCTAACCCTCAACCCCATCCAGTCACCATAAAAGGACTGCTGTCAGCTGCATTATAAGCCTGGCTCGCTCTCTGCTTTCTGCCTCACACATAAAACACCCGGTCAGTTGGACGAAGCTCTACAAGGACAGCACAGCAAATCAGCACCAGCACTTTTATAGAGAACCGCTTTTCTATCGCTGTTTCTACCTTTTCTACTCTTACACGTTGTCTACTTTATCTTCTTTTTGTGCCGTTTATTACTGACCTCTGTCTTTTATTTGATTCCTTTAGTCGGTTCAGCATTATTTCAGCTTAACTGGCAATCTCAGGGTCCTTTTATAAATGTGCTTCCAAAGCAAAAAAAAATAAAAAAAATTTTAAATATATAAATGAAAAATCTATCACAATGAAGGCAAGATAATATTTCTACTGTGCTTCTACTGTGAATGTGAATTTTGCATTGTTAAAATCAGGTTCTCTAATAAGGGATCATTTATTTTACTGTTTTAAGAAATTATACACCATTATTATCTACAACTAACTGACTGACTAACTGAAAAACTAACCATGTACCGCTGAATGGTCAGAATTGTTAGCCCCCCTTTGATTTTTTTTTTTTTTTTTTTTTTATTTCCCAAATGATGTTTAACAGAGCAAGAACATTTTCACAGTATGTCTGATAATATTTTTCCTTCCAGAGAAAGTCTTTTTTGTTTTATTTTGGCTAGAATAGTTAGGTAGGTAGTGCTGTTGCCTCACAGCTAGAAGGTTGCTGGTTCGAGCCTTGCCTGGGTTAGTTGGCGTTTCTGTATGGAGTTTGCATGTTCTCCCTGCGTTCGCGTGGGTTTCCTCCAGGTGCTCCAGTTTCCCACACAGTCCAAAGATATTCAGTACAGGTGAATTGGGTAGGCTAATTTGTCTGTAGTGTGTGTATGGATGTTTCCCAGAGATGGGTTGCAGCTGGAAGGGCATCCACTGCGTAAAACATGTGCTGGATAAGTTGGCGGTTCATTCTGCTGTGGCGACCCCGGATTAATAAAGGGACTAAGCCGAAAAGAAAATGAATGAATGAAAAGCAATTTAAGGTCAAAATTAACAAACTACAAAACAAACCATCGTTATACAATAACTTGCCTAATTACCCTAACCTGTCTAGTTACCCTAATTAACATAGTTAAGCCTTATTATTAGCCCCCTGAATTATTAGCCCCCCTGTTTATTTTTTCCCCAATGTCTGTTTAACGGAGAGAAGATTCTTTCAGCACATTTCTAAACATAATAGTTTTTATTACTCATTTCTAATAACTGATTTATTTTATCTTTACCATGATGACAGTACATAATATTTGACTAGATATTTTTCAAGACACTTCTTTACAGCCTAAAGTGACATTTAAAAGTGTAACTAGGTTAATTATATTAGGGTAATTAGACATATTATTGTATAACAGTGGCGCAGTGGGTAGCACAATCACAAGAAGGTTGCTGTTTCGAGCCACGGCTGGGTCAGTAGGCATTTCTGTGTGCATGTTTTTTGTTTTTGAACAGTTTGCATGTTCTCCCTGTGTTGGCGTGGGTTTCCTCCAGGTGCTCCGGGGTCCTCCACATTCCAAAGACATGCAGTATCGGTGAATTGAATAAGCTAAATTTGCCATGGTGTATGTGTGTGAATGAGTGTGTGTATGGGTGTTTCCCCAAGTTGGGTTGCAGCTGGAAAGGCATCCGCTGCGTAAAACATATGCTGGATAAGTTGGTGGTTCATTCTGCTGTGGCGACCCCAGATTAATAAAGGGACAAAGCCGAAAATAAAATTAAAATTTGTAAACTATCGAAAAAGTATATATAGTTTAAAAGGGCTAATCATTTTGACCTTAAAATGGCATTTAAAAAAATATAATCACACATACTGTGAAATTTTCCTTGCTCTGTTCAACATAATTTGGGAAATATTTAAAAAAAAAAATTAATTCTGACTTCAACTGTATATAAAAATCACTTTTGTAAAATTAATAGAGAGGTGCAGGAGTAAAGTCAGAAGCCAGAGGTTTTCCTCAATATTTTTCAGTGAGGTTTTACAATGGAGGTTTTCATTTATTCACTAAAGTAAGATTTGTGGTAAACATAACCCAATACTAATCGATAAATCAATGTTGTTGTTTTTTTCTACATTCTGTTTTACCTAACATACTGTAGGCATGTATTTTGGGTGTTTTATAAAATGTTTCTAAGACAAATTCACATTTAATATCTGGGTGTTTCATTTACATTATGGGGCAAACATTTTAAGCATAATCAAAATATGTTTACCACAGTTTTATGAATAGTTAATATTGTAGTAGTAAGGTTTAAGTATTGGGTAGGATTAGCGATGCAGAACAAGATTACGGGCCCATATCATACACCCAGCGCAATAAGGCACAAGACTGATCTGTTGCTATTTTCAGACTAGCGCAATTGTCATTTTTGCATTTTGCACCACCGTGTTTAAATAGCAAATCCATTTGTACCACTTTGTGGACTCATGGGTGTGCTGGCCTATAAAGGAAGTGTTAAGGCGCATTGTTGGCGCTTTGCTATTTTGAAGAACTGAAATAGACTGCGCCATTGACCAACGAAAATCTGGTCTAAAGTCCAGCACAGAGCATTAGTGCCTATGCACTGCATACACATTGCTTAATACACACAGCATCTACAGCAATACACAAATATCTTTACATATAAAAAAAAAAGGATAAAAATGTCTTTATATTTAAATATGTCTTTATATCTTTATAAAAAAAAATTATATTTACAATAATTTACATATATTTTTCACATAAATATAAAAACTACTACCTCCATGCTTCACCTAAGAGGTTTTTTCATTATATTCATGACAATTTGCATTTGTTTAATGTTATTATAATTATAAGTATTATTTAATATATGCATATTTATATTTGTATACCTGTCAGGTTTTGAGGAGGTATGCATCACCATATGAGGCATAAGAATAGGTTGTGTGTTTGGATATAACTTTTTTGACCACACTTCGTTATTATTGTTCATTTATTAGTTTGCTGGAAAGTAGAACTGAATTTAGAATTTAGCACTTAAGAAACTAAATTAAATATGTATGTCTTTAGTGAAGTGGGTTTCCACCATTTCCTATTAAAGTAAAATTATTACACATTATGCTCAAAACACACCCATAACTCATTAAGCGAATAAGCACAACCCTGTTAGACCATGCACCATGGCGATAACCGTATTTTCAGACCTTAAAATACCAAAAGTGGATTCAGACATGCCCTTAATGCTTTTGCACTACTTTGTTTGCACTTAGATCGCTAAAATAGGGCCCTTTATATTTTTATTATACTGTATATTATTATATAATTTATATTATAAATTATTTTATAATTAATTATTTATTATATTTTATATTTTCTAAAGTTAATAGCTTAATAATAGGCAAGTATAAGCCAGTGTAGTTAATATATATTATGTATTTTGACCTATATAAATAAAAACAAACTCATAGGAAAATCTCAAGGGGAACTCACTGCAAATTATTATTTGGGGTTTTGACGTCATCCCAGGAGAAGGTCTGTTTTATGAGAACACCAAAATGGGACATCTACTGTAGTCTTAAACATCTTTACTTAGCAATGACATGGCATTGCTTTCCTTCACAACTTGTCTTTTTTTCTATTTTTCCATGAGTAAATTCTGGAGACCCACATTTTATGCATTTCTGTGTTGCAATCTTTCTCACAAACAGCAGAAGAGGATGCAGGCCAGACTCTGTAAATGGCAGCAGGAGGAAGCAGCCACAGTAAGTGCCAATGAACAAGCTGAAGGATGACAGATATTGCACTGATAGCACAAGAGAGGCGTGCGGAGTGGAAAGGCAATATCAGACACACGGAGCCACTGCAGTAAACACTACACACGCTACATGACTCAAATAAAGTAGGATGGAAAAACGGCTGCGTTTCACTAATTAAAGCAAAAAATGAACTGCGGAATTAGTCTATATGAAAACATATTGACATGATACTAGTAATGCACTTCCGAAGATGAACGATTTATCATTTCTGTGTCTCGACTTAAATAAACGAGCCTTGATCATTCCAGCACAATAATTCATTGAGCCCAGCAGTGTCACATTATAAGATGGAAAGGCACATAATTCCTCTCTAAATGACATTATAATGGAAAAAGGAATTCAGCTTCAGTGAGGGAGGGGTGTTTTTACGTCCCAGCATTCTGTGTGTGTGTGTGTGTGTTTGGAAATGAGCTCATTTATCAGTCATCTTTCACATCCTATTGTTTCTATCTTCATTCTTTCTTTTGCTCTCTGTTCTTGCTGTAACCAGGGATGGAAAGCTACTATTGGCATAGTGGTATAGTGATTATTTCATACTGATTTGATGTACATCTTGTTTACGATCTTAAGAAAGTTACTATTTTATGTTTGTCAGTTTAGTGGCTAATTTGTACAAAAAGTTCAGTCACATGAAAATGTACAATTTTTAAAAGGAGGCATGGCATCAGACCCCACCCTCTAAACCCAACCATCATTGGGGGTGAGAAAATTGTACTAAATTGTATGAATGAGATCGTACAAACTCATACAAATTAGCCACTAAATCAAAAAGTTACGAATTGTCATGAGATAGCATGCTGTTTTATGCAAATGATTGGCCACCCCTGATAATTTTCATAACTGCAAGCCAGTCTGCTGGCCTTTTAAATCAGCAATTTTATTTGGATATATTTTATACCCAAGGGAAAAAGCTAAATTTCAGTTCTGACATAACATTTATTTAACCAACAGAGGCAATGCAATTTAAGTCTTAACAAAAACAAACAGGTGCAACAATTTGGGCACCCAAACAGAATATTGACATCAATCTTTTGTACAGCCATCTTTTGCTTAAATAACAGCCTGTAGACACTTCATAGTCAAGAACAAGAGTCTGAACTCTTGCGGAAGGCATATTGGACCATTCTTCCTTGCAAAATTTCTAAAGTTCTGTCAGATTTGATGGGTGCAGTGCGTAAAAGGCCTTTTTCAAATCAATCCATAGATTTTCAATGATGTTCAAGACTGGGGACTGGGATGGCCATGCTAGAACATTGTCTCGTGTCTGAGCATGAATTCTTTGGTAGAGCTGGAAATGTTCTTTGGGTCCTTTTCCTACTGTGACATCCAACCCTGCCGTAACTAGCCTCTTGACTGATTCCTGAACATTGTTCATTTGTATATGCTGTTGGAATCCATGCAACCTTCAACTCGGACAAGGTTTCTAGTCCCTGTGCTTACCACACATTCGCACAGCATGATGGACCCTCCATCATGTTTTACAGTAAGGAGCAGGTTCTTCTTCTTGACTGCTGTGTTCTTTTTTTGTCATGCAAAGCACCCATGGTTATGGCATCTGTTCACAATATATTTTTCTAAAATGATTCAGGCTTGTCCAGATGAGTCTTTGCATACCTCAAACGACTCTTCTTGTTGGCAGAACGCAGAAAAGGCTTCTTCTGCATCACCTTCCATCGAGCTGTTCTTTGTAAATAGAGCGCTGATTTGTGGAACGATGTACAATGACATTATTATTAGACGCAGCAAGATGTTCCTGGAGCTCTTTGGAGGTGGTCTGTGATTTGTCTGTGACCATTCTAACCATTCTTTGCCTTTCAGATATTTTTCTTGGTCTAGCACATCTTTCCTTCAAAAGAACTGTTCCTGTGGCCTTCCATTTTCTTATTAAATTTCTGACTTTGGAGATAGAGTCCTTAAACATTTGTGATAGCTTTTTGCATCCTTCTAATTCATGTTGGTAAATTATCCTAGTTTTTAGGTCATTAGGAAGTTCTGTTGAGGTTCCCATGTTGCAACCTTCTGGTTCACAATAAGGAGAAGCACAACTAGCAATCAGCTATCTTACATGTGCTTTTTCATGATTGGTTCCACCTGTGTTAGGATTGTTAAGGTTCACTGAGTCACTCAAATCAATTTTGTGTTGTAACCAATCAGCATTAAGTGACTACAGGTTTTTAAATCCACACAGAGAGAGAGAGAGGGTGCCCAAACTTTTGCATAGCCTATTTTTCAGTTTCAATTTAATTTCACATATCTCAATACTGCTACATTACAAATTTTTGTCTAAAAAACATGACATTATCTAGCTTTCTCTAGAAACCGAATGACATTTCACTGTGATCTTCTCTGACAAAGAAAGAGCACATAATTATGCAACTATAGAGGCGTGCCCATATTTTTGCATAAAACTGTAGGTATTTGATTCTGGAATATCCATATAAAAATCTAATATATGGTAATACTGTATATACAAACCACATTGCATGACATAAAAGTTCATGTTTGAATTTCACCAATAAAAAACATTTAACATAGATGCCACATATATTTCAAAATATTGCAAAGTGCCATATATATTTTAAGTCAAAATGAGTCCAACAGTGAGAGATAAATCTCCACGTGAGCAACACTTAACACCAAACTTGAGTTTTATGGATATCTATATTCAACGGTATTTTTTTAAAGAATGCAAAATTACTAGCCAATCTGTAAAACTATTTTTCAAATATTCCCAAATGCTGTAAAATGGTGAAATCAATACATTTCAATAAATTTTTAAACAATGATAACTAATTTCTAACCAATTACTTTTGACTTTGTCATAACAACAGAACATAATATTCAGCTAAAAGTGCCATTTAAATGCTTAAATGGGTTAATTAGGCAAGTCATTGGGCAAAAGTGGTTTGTTTTGCAGCCAATCAAAAAAGAAGAAATAAAATAAGTCTTAAGGGGAATAAATTGATCCTAAAATTGTTTTAAAAAATAATTTAAAAAAACATTTAATTCCACCCAAACTAAAAGAAATAAGACTTTTTCCAGAAGAAAAATAAATTAAAGGACATACCGTGAAAAATCTCTTGCTATGTGTTAAACCTCACTTAAGCCATTAGAATTACAAATATGTATATACAGTATATAAACATACATATTCAAATACATTAGTTATGATTTATATATGTGTTCACCTGAAAGCATTTTCTCAGGCTCCTATGTGTAGGTTCAGTAACTTCACATTAAAACAATTCTGAAGTTATTTTAATTGCCTTTAAAGTGAAATAACTGAACATTAACATATAGGAGCCTAACACACATTCTCAGTGTAGAAAAACATTTCAGATGGCATTTCGAGGTTTTTGCATCTGAACTCTTCATATTTATGTTCATATATGGCCATATATCAGATTTCCATATGCTTTCATTTGCAACTTATATTTTTATGAATTATTATGGTTTTTATGAGTACACTTGGTCAGGAAACCCACATTTCATGCAGTTCTGGGACTTTACATATAGCTTGAATGCACTGTAAGGTTACAATGTGCACTAGACGAATATCTATTTAGTTTGCACCTTTCAAGCTTATGATAGTTTTTCCATTCCTTCATCTCCCTCAGAATGTTCCAGAATGCAGTCCCTGAATTACTTTACATTAAAATTTCTGCCAAATGAATGCATGTAAATGAATGTATAATATAACATTTTAATGTCAAAGTGCTTCAGATTAAGGGCGACACTCTTAAAGATAAAAAATACACTCTTAAAGATAAGAAATACACTTTTAAAGATAAAGGTACCAAAGAGGTTGACATTTTCCCATTGACACCACTATGATTGGATCTCAAAAGAAACTATCACTGAATAGTTTTCAAAAGAACCAGTGGCTTCCATAAGTGTGAACATTTCAAAAACCTTAAAAAGCTTTCAATTAGATTTAATCTTTTGTGAAATAGAAAAAAAAAATGTATGTAAAATTTTCTTCATGGGAAAAAAACTGACAGAGACGCTAGCATAGATGTGGTATGTGTGATGTATGTGTTATGATGATAATACTACTACTACTACTACTACTACTACTACTACTACTACTAATAATAATAATAATAATAATAATTTTATTATTAATAATAATAATTATTATAATAATTATTATTATTGACATTCCTCACAATATTACTGTTGTTATTACATTATTATTATGATTATTATTTTATTTATTATTATTGATTTCACTGTTGTCAGCGTCACAGAATAGTACCTTTATCCATACCACCATTATCAATTATTATTATTTTATTTTATTTGACCATTATTATGACAATGAATTCTAAATTCTATTTAAATACTGCCAGTATTAATCTGTTTGTCATTGCTGTTTATACACATTTCTATTATTTCCACTTCTGTCCTATTGCTGTTTTATGTGTTTTATAAATCTTGATGTATGTTTTGCACTGCTAAATTATTATTATTCATTAAATTTTCTTTGTGGAAATATAATAAAGAACCTTCAAATTCAAAAACCATGTAAAACTTTGCATAAAAGTTCTCCCATAAAACATGATGAGATTAAACATGGCAAACCAGAAGGTTATGACACCTGACCCAGCGCCTTTTAACCAGTGCCTGTGTCTTTCACTCTCCTCCATTCTTTTCTCTCCTTGCTGTCATTTTCTCCTCTCTTTCTCTCTCTCTCTCTATCTCTCTCTGCCTTGAGCTGGCGAGAACAGTCTGTGTTTCAGAGGAGCCATTTGCACATCTCTTAGCTGGCTGATTTCTCTCCTCCCTCAGGCCCCATTGAGCCTCACACCAGCTGTGTGTCTGAGAGAGACACAGACAGACAGACAGATAGGCAGAGAGACAGATAGACAGACAGATCTTTTTAAATGTAAAATAATTTTAAAAACACCATTTTAAAAACTAACTTCATCTGATATTTTTTGTGCCCAGAGAACATGTAATATGCAATATTCATTTTTTTCATTTCATTTACTTTATTTTTCCAGGAAGGTCCCATTGAGAGTAACATGAATGTCTTTTACCAGGGAGTACGGGCCAAGACAACCTCATAAAAACATTTTTCACAGTAGCCCACCTTTAAGACAACCAATAAATACAAAACATATCCATGAAGATGCCGCTGAATAAATAATTGTATTATCAGCATTAACCTTTGTAGGTGAAGTTCCCTTACCAACATTAATAAAAATGGTGAAAAGAAGAGGGGCCACTGGGGGACACCCTTTTTAACTGTTATGATTGAGGATGTATAATTATCTACAGACACATTGAGTTCTGTCAGATAAATATTTTTTCAAACCAGCTAATCTCATTAAAGCCTATATTCTTAAACTTCTGTAGTAAAAAGACATGCTCCAACAAATTAAACACTTTTATTTATGTCAGGGGTTCTAAGTTTGGCTACCACTGTACACATTTACCAGTCACACTTTACAATTATATATACAATTATATATACCTGTTTATTTTGCCCCCAATTTCTGTTTAACGGAGAGAAGATTTCTTCAACACATTGCTAAACATAATAGCTTTAATAATTTATCTCTAATAATTAATTTATTTTATCTTTGCCATGATGACAGTAAATAACATTTTACTGGCTTAAAGTGACATTTTAAGGTTTAACTAGGTTAATTAGGTAAACTAGGGAGGTTAGGGTAATTAGGCAAGTTATTGTATAACGATAGTTTGTTCTGTAAAATGGATTTTAAAAAAAATTAAAACTGCTTTTATTCTAGCCAAAATAAAAGAAATAAGACTTTCTCCAAAAGAAAAAATATTGTCAGACATACTGTGAAAATTTCCTTTCTCTGTTAAACATCATTTGGGAAAATGTAAAAAATAAGAAAAAATCAAGGGGTGGAGGGTGGTAGGATGGGCTAATAATTCTGACTTTAACTGTATATTATTATATAATTACTTTACAAAACAAAAAAGATTTTATTAGTTAATATTTTAAAAAACATTAATAATAGTAGTTTGTCATTACATGAGTATGTGTGTGAATGCAAGAGTGTATGGGTGTTTGCCAGTACTGGATTGCAGCCGGAAGGGCATCCACTATGTAAAACATATGCCGGAATAGTTGGCATATGGGGCTAAGCAGAAGGAAAATGAATGAATTTTTCATTAGCAATTTCTAATAACATTGCAAAATTTGCTAATAATAGCTTAACATTTATTAATTCAATATTAAAATTCAAAGTTGTGCTTGGTCATTTTAGTTAATGCACCATGAGTCAACAAGCTTTTCAATGTAACTAACTTTAAGAAAGATGAATACATGCAGTAATAAATGTAATGTTTATTGTTTGTTAATACATTAACATGAACTATTTTCTAAGACAATGCAATTAAAAACATTGGAAGGAAATGTTTAGGGGATGTTTAAAAGGTTTAAAGCAAGAAACAATCTTTTTTTCAGAACATAATTTCCAGAACAAGATTAGATCTCCATCAACATTCTAATGTAAGGTTGGAAAGTATTCATTTATTTTATTCTCGGAAATACATTTTGAAATATGATTTAGAATAGGAAGGTTGAAGTTTAATATATTAAATTTAAATATATATATATATATATATATATATATATATATATATATATATATATATATATATATATATATATATATATATATATATATATATATATATATATTATATAGGCGAGCATATAAAGTGGGAAATGAATTAATGGATCCATTAACTAATATAATAGATCTGACATTTCATGTAATTTAATTTAACAGCGTTGTACTCTTGTTGGAAAAAATAAGAACAAACAGCCTTGCAATTCATGTTGAAAAGCCATAAACTGATTCCCAAAAATCCTTGTGCAATTAAAATACATATATTTTACTAAGTCTCACTGAATATATACACAGAACTATTTACATATTACCATATGGGGATGTTCGATTAAGATTTTATATGTTTGCCTTTGAGTCATGATCTCTGCGTGTCTGTGTGTGTGAGTCTTTCTCATTATCTGTAATCTGTTTATAATGGGACATCTCATTATTCTTGCTGATCCAGTTGGGTGCAGAAAAGGGCACCAGGGCTTGACAGATCTATACTGGTGACAATGAAGAACGAGAGAAAATTAGAGCCGAGCGAAGATAAAAATGGTCGGCTTTCATTTAATTATGCTGAATTTTCTGGTTGCAGCTGAATCTTGTCATGTCCAGAAGATGAGAAATGCTGTTTTGGCAGGCAAGATCCGGAGGTTGGAAAGCATCAAGGCATGTACGAATGCAATGTTTGCATAACATCCTGTTGACTGAGATGCCTTCATAAGTTCGGCTGAAGGAAACATAGATATCCTTTCATATCTGGGAATGTGGTTCGAGGGCGGATTGAACAAAGATTAATAAAAATGATGTTCAGTGGAGCAACAGAAAAAAATAAATATATTTATGATGTTTGTTATTATATTTGTAATCTTTCTCACGATTAGAGAAATGCTGATTTATTGTATTGGTTGTAAGACAAAATAAAAAGCAGGTTTACAATTAAAAACAGCTCACACAAGGCCAAATAAAATAAACCAACAAAAATTTTATATATATATATATATTGATATTTGTGTGTATTTTAAATCAAATCATGAAAAATTAAAATGTAAAAAGTATATGAAGTATTATATGTACATTATTATTAAATATTAAATACTATTTTATTATTATTTATTAGGAAATTCACATAGTATGTTATATATTTCTAACAATATTTTATTTTTATTCATTCATTCATTCATTTCCTTTTCGGCTTAGTCCCTTTATTAATCTGGGGTCACCACCGCAGAATGAACCGCCAACTTATCCAGCATATGTTTTACGCAACGGATGCCCTTCTAGCTGCAACCCATCACTGGGAAATTCATTTTTATTATTATTACTATTTTGTGCAATGTAAATATTGTGCAATGTTGTACTATGTGCAATGTACAAAAAAATTTAATTTATCCGAACGACAGAAATAAAAGACATTTTAAGATATGTTCCTAAATGCAGGATTTGAGCCATTTACACAAAAAGCTTTCGAAAAACACATTTGTCTGTGGACTCGATTCACTAACTGACTGGGCAGTGATAAAGCTGCTTGGGGTTGTACACACAGACACTGGTCCAGACCTCCATTTCATCCCCATTTATTTAGCGTGAGATGGTCTTTTCATCTGATGCCAGCGCTTGTTAACTGAGACGACTACAAAACATGATAGCCATGCTGTGCACAGGGAGAAAACACAATCAATCAGGACCGCTGCTGTGCTTTCTCTTATGACTCTTCCAGCTTTATGTGCTGAAGTACAGGAGGTGTGCTGTAACTGCAGAACTACACAAGCAGATTTCTATTGCCAGAGGGTGTCTTTTAAATTTAAAGACTGCTGATGGTACATCAACGAACCAAACAAACCTCCAGGCGTTTAGCTAATGCTCAGGCTAGATGTAGTAGACTAACACTATTTAGATTTATGCCTCTTCCCACTGCCCACGTAAGTAAAACATTCATTTCTGTCACTTTTTTCAGAACCAGAATTTAAAATGAGTATGTTTACATGGACAATACTCTGAATTGAATATGACTAAGACAATACTTTAAGAGTCTATTAAATATTTTTGTGCGATATTCTGCAATATCAGAACTTGTACAGCCTCCTCACCCTTCTGTATTACTCCACCCACATAGAATGACAGCAGATCAAAAAAACTCACAGTTTGACAAATATTGCAGCTGTTGGACAACATAATGTACTTTGAGGCTTTTTTTAGGGGAGAATGTAGTTTTGTATGTAAATTTGCATCAATGCAGTTTATTTCTAAGCATAGTGCCTATTTTAAATATGTATCATTTCTGAGACAATGCATCAGCATCCATCAGCAGAGCAAAGACGGTTGACGCTGTCCATCCACAAGATGGCGACAGAGACCGCATAATAAGCCCTTAAAGGAGAAAACATCAGCATATTTTCAAACTGATCAAAACATTATACAACTGGTAAGTGACATACTAAGTCGATCTCTCTCTTTTTTATGTTGCTTTGCTGCATTTATGCCATAGTAATTGTAGTGAATTGACTGGAAGATGGGACTCACATATCAGGAATGTATGTATTTTGTGTTGGCCACTCTTTGTATAACCCTGAGTTACTTTTTGGTTAGCCTGTTGTTGTTGTTACTGCAGACTAGTTCAGTAAACAGAAAGAAAGAAGAAATGCCAGCATGTGTTTAGCATTTTTTCTTATCGCAAACACAACAGTAATCTGGTAGTGATTGCATTGATTTGGCTTTTTTCGGGGTTAATTATTGTGATCTCCCGATTGCAACAGAGAAATACTGGGAAATCTCTGTAGACTGATGGCATTTCATGCCGTTCAGCCTTATAATCTTAAAATGTCAGTAAAATCACCTGTTTTGTAATCACTTTAGACATTACGCTAGAGAATCATTCAAATAGCTCTAAAGAGACTTGTGAAGAGGCAACGGTTTCTGCTGTTCTGTCGTCAGCTGCAGATGTAAAGGAATGGTGGAAGAAAGTACAAAAGGGTTTTTAGACACTCTGTGTTTCATTTTCATTTTTATGTACACAATTATGCTGTCAAACTGTGGTATAAACGCAACATCACACGAGTAGCAGTGCAATATGGCTGCATATCATCACTGGTGGGACAGTAACCAGTAACACTAACAAACACCTCACATTTCAAGTCTGATCTCTCAGATTAGAGTGGCAGTTTTGTCACTTTTTTGGGTCCCCCATCACATTTGCATTGTGGTCTGTGCTATTTGCAGCGCATTTCTGTGAAAATATGTGTGTGTGTGTGTGTGTGTGTGTGTGTGTGTGTGTGTGTGTGTAGTCAAAATAATAAAAATGCTTTCTCAATTTGTTAGTGTTTTTCTATTTCAATGTGTTTTCTTAAATTGCCGCAGATTCAAACACACAAGGACAGAAAAACAGTACAGTATAGTGGGCAGCTATAAAACAGCAAGTTTTGATCTCTATTATATTTCTGATGCTTTAATCTCCTCCTTTTCATTATTCACCCACATTAAAAGACTGTCTCTCTATGCATATCTGATTCCCTGAAGGTTCAGTATTGACCTATAATACTCGACTATGCAATACCATACAGTTGTTAATAAAAGTTCAAAATATTCCAAATAATGTAATCTAGAGATCACTTGTGTTTACAGTTACACAATGTAAAAGAACAACGTAAGCCTGCGGGAGCTTCTCTTATATGAGACAGTGCTGGAGGAAAGAATGAAAGAGCTCTCAGTGGCCTGACCTTACACTGGCCTTCTCCTCCATCATCTGAGTCACACACACACACACATCCTGAAATGCAATACATCCAATATAACAATAACAAGCATCTAAAAACACTGTCTTTAAACACCAGTACAGCAGATGCAGATCTGACAACTTGTCTGTGAGTTGGTCTGCAGCGCTGAGAACGCATTTAATCAAATGAGGATTCCTCTCACATGTCGCACATAATCACCGGCTAATTGTTTATTACTCATGCTAAGTAAAAGGTTATCTCTCCAGCATGCGGCAGACAGGGGAATATGGCAACACACCACAAGTGACAGAACAGCATTGATAAACAACAGCCTGAGTGTGTGTGCATGTGCATACCTTGTACTCCTTATGTTGCGGACCATATTTCCCCCCCAAATATAGCGTTATCAGCTAATTCTGACCTTGTGGGAACAATTTTTCTTGGTCTACAAGAGGAAGACCACTCAAAAATCGCACAGAATAAAGTATGTTGAAAATGTAAAATGTGATTGTTTCCTGTGAGGGTTGAGTTTAGGGGAAGGGGGATAGATTAAACGCTTTCTCCAGTATAAGAATTATTATGTTTATAGGAAGTACCCATAAAGATGACACATAAATGTGTGTGCATGCGTGTGCATGTGCACAGAGATTACATCAAAATGCATTTCAGTGCAAATTACAAATGCTTGCTTATCAGATTATTATTAAAGAACAAAATACTGGTGTGGGAAATGTAGCTGAGTAAAATAGTAACTATATAACTTGAAAAAAAGAAATAAATAAATGAAAGAAGGAAATACAAGATGAGTACAAGACGAGGATATCAAATGAGTACACCCCCTATAAAAATGAAGATTTTTAAAATCATTTCCTAGTGAATATGGAGAATATATTGAATGCATGATATTATAATTATTATATACTTCTACATTTTTACAATGCATATTTGTTAAACAGTCTTAATCTTTAACATACAAGTGTGGTCATCTAATAACTTTAGGATGATTTCAAATGAGGTGCTACAAAACAAATCAACTAAATCTGGGGTGCTCAAACTTTTCCGCATGAAGGGCCAAAAACCAAATATCATTGATAGCCGTGGGCCAAAGATAAATTTACCAAACCATTTGCCATGGGTAATTTCCTTATTAATTTCATAATATTAAAAAATAAATAGAAAATATTACTTTGAATCGTATTCACTAATGCAGTATAACTTTTTTCATTAGAACTTATTGCAATAAAAACATAAACAATCACATTTAAAACAGTGTTCAAAAAACAGTTCAATGATGAAAACACTAGTGAAGTAGAATATGCCTTTGCCTTGATTTGCTCACCAAAGTCTCTGCATTGTCCTCTCTCTGTTGTATGTACATTTTAAACTAAATCTGATTAACTTTCATCATTTACATTGAAACATTTAATTTCAGATAGTATTTTTGTAGCTTAATATTAAAACAAAGAAATATAAGGTTACATTAAATTACAAATGACCATTCTCAGATGGCATGGCGGGCCAAGTCACAGGTCAAAGGTTGGCCCACGGGCCCTAGTTTGGGGATCTATCAACTAAATTATGGTTTGTTTTTTGTATGGCTGTATTGATTTTTCCTATTATTGACAGTTTTGTTTCATGTTTTATTTAGAGATTTTCACAAGTATCTCATTGTATAGCATTCCATATTAATTTAAATGTAAAATGGGTGTTTTTTCTAAGAAATCTTTTGTGGTGTACTCATTTATGCTAGTAATTGTTTAAAGAGGGGCAGTACAACACCATTTCTTTTCATTATTAAAATGTAATATTAATACACATAAATGCACAAAAGACATGCAGTATGTATATTAAGCTACTGTGACTTTAGGAGGGATGCACAGATCCAATTTATTGATTCTTATTTTTTCTCCCAGCTGTTTATGTTCACTTGAGACAAAATCGACTGCATGTATGTGAATATTAGACTTGCTTATTGTAAATCTCACACCTAATTTATTTGTTTAAATTTATGTTTTTTTTATTACTCCAATGTTACAAAAATGATATACTGTCATAGCACTTTCAAAAGAGGGTGTTTTTTTGTTGAAAACAATAACAATTATTTGCTAAAAAGCAGAAACGTAAATAATACTTTAAGCTAGCTAACATTGGCTAGCATTGTCAATGATCAACCAGCGAGTAGATTCACAAGTTCTACAGCACCTGGATGTTATCCATGTTTTAACATGGTTATATGCATGAAATAAACCATTCAGAACAACCTGGTCACAAACAGGTTAATTGAGGAATAGTTTATTTTACTACGCACTTCACCATGAGTTAATTACCACAGGTGTACTTATCACACTGTCTTCTTCCTTGCTTTTTTTCTAGCTCAGAACAATATTTGGTAAGCTTTTAAGCCTGGCATTTATTATTCATTCATTTTCTTTTCAGCTTAGTCCCTTTATTAATCTGGGGTCGCCACAGAGGAATGAACCGCCAACTTATCCAGCATATGTTTTACACAGCGGATGCCCTTCCTGCCGCAAGCCATCACTGGGAAACATCCATACACATTCATTCACACACATACTGTACACTACGGACAATTTAGCTTACCTAATTTGCCTATACCCTATATTTTTAGACTTGTGGGGGAAACCGGAGCACCCGGAGCAAACCTGGGTAGAACATGCAAACTCCCCACAGAAATGCCAGCTGACCCAGCAAGGGCTCAAACCAGCAACCTTCTTGCTGTGAGACGATTGTGCTACCTACTGTGCCAACGGCATTTAAAGTTTTCAAATTATTTGAGAGTAAAATTTCATATTTTTTAAAGTATTTTAAATATAAACTACAAATATCAGTATTGCTTCTTATTATTTGTTAGTCCAGAAAAATAAAAATGGCAAACTAATCAAAATATGCATTTAAAACACTGACGATATCTGTGTGTGTGCGTGTGTGTGTGTGTTTCTACAGGACAGTTTAGATTAGTAGTGCGATTCGTGCATGAGAGGGCGGTGCACAGAGACTTTAATATCGCACACGACCGTATGTCATGAAATAATCTCCTCTTCATTGTAATCTGGAAGTATGATTTGTAGAGCAGAATTTAATGGTTTGCGTGTGGGTGAAGAGAGCAAATATGCGCTTTATTGAATATGAAATAAATTTTACTTTGAGTAATTGGCTTATTGCACATCTGAACATGAGAATTCATTTATTCCTGCTATCTTTTTGGGAGAATCTGCTACATAAGTCACTACAGAGGACTGCAGTTACAATGACTAACAATAGAAATGTCTCTCTCTCTTTCTCTCTAATGGGTACTGCTGCAATAGCTGAAAGTGTGTCCTTGCTCAAACCAGCCTCTGTTCTGCTGAACGACAACAACCTGCAACATCTGTGACACAATAATAAAGCAGATCTTGTGCCTGTTGTGATTTGGCAGATATGCAACACAAGAGGAACGGAAGAGTTTGGCGTAATAATTTGAGATTAAATTTGTTCTACACAACAACAACAATCATACATGTATGGAAATCACAAGGACTGCTTGAATTCTTGTTTTTGGCCAGCACGAGGAGAGGTCAGAGGTCTGAATAACAACAGTGCAGGAAAATAAAAAAAAAAAAAAGAAAGAAAAAAAGGAAAATGCCCACACATCTGTTCATCCAGGATGTGATATGAAATATTATGGATTCAAAAATAATGCAAACAATCATCCAAACCAGCTATACATGAACAGAATGGTATAAATATAGCAGACACTACAGATCCAGTTTCAGTATTTAAAGTCATACATTTCAATAATCTATAAATATTCATATATTTGTATATTTGACTCATTTCACTATTTAAGTAATATAGAAATAGCATTTAAATTTAAACATTATTTTGTATAGTATAATATAAATAGTATTAAGATTATCACAAAAGATGAGAGCAAAGCCTACCTCTTTTATCTGATGCTGAACTCTTGAGTCCGTGAAGTGTGTTTGTGTGTCTCCCAGCGCTCCTGAACTGAGTGTAGCAAAGCAGAGGAATCCCACACTGAACTTCAGCACCACTACATATTCTCCATATCAGCCTATGGTTTTTTCTTGTGTAGAGACAGAGATATGGAATGACGTTATACTGAAAGTTCACTTGAAGCCGGTTGAAAAGTGACAGCTCTTGTCTTCCAAGTTGAGTTTTGTAGTAAACCGAGCTCCCGTTGGAGACACACCGCTGAAGCTGATGCTTACACTTTATTCTGTCTCTCTCTCTTTCTCTCTGCCTGTCTCTCTCACTTTACACTTCTCTGATGGAGTCAGTAGTTGCTCTTTTAATCCTGTTTATGCTGGGTATTTATACCAGCAGTGCTCTTCTAAGTCCCCCTGGCGAGACTTCTTAAACTACAGCAGCGAAGCGGCACCTTACATCTTCCTCTCCTCTTCTCTCTCCACATCTCTCTTTTCCTCATCTACTGTCTTTTTGCGCTCCACTCCACCCCCCACGCTTCTCCCTCTCTTCTGCTCTTGTCGGTAGAGCAATCAGTTTCTTACAGGGTCCTAAAGCCTGATGATGTTTGGTGCCGTGTTTGTAGGTACAGTGTATTCCTGTTACTGGAAACACATCAGTGTGTCTCAAGTCTCCTCTTTCTCTCTCTCTCTCTCTCTCTCTCTCTCTCTCTCTCTCTCTCTCTCTCTCTCTCTCTCTCTCTCTCACTCTCTCTCTCTCTCTCTCTCTCTCTCTCTGTCTCTCTCTCTCATGCACTACATTATTTTCTCTTTTCTTTTACTTGGGAGGAAGCGTCAGAGCAGCTGGCAGGTTGGCATGAGGTTGCCTGGAGGAGCATTGTTCCTGCTGATAATACAGCCACAGTGGTTCTCATTTCTAGTCCTCACAAGCCACAGCTCTGCACATTTTGTATTTTTTCTCTTATCTTCAGATGTTTGTTCTGATTCGACCTTAAGTGGCTCTGTAAATGAATAGAACTGCTTAGGATATTGTATCTTGATTCCATGTCGAGGAGAATGCATATTTATCATTCAAATGGCCTTTTAGTGTGGAATATATGAATTTAAATGTGTAATTATTTACATATTCTACTGCTATATTATGTGACACTTCACAGTCTCTATTAAGTGTTGTCGAAGATTTTAATTGAGAAGCATTGACATATGGCTTTCGTCCACTAAGCAGAACCAGTGCTTAATTTTAACCGGATCTTGCCAGACCCTGTTCCAGGAAATGTCCGATATTCGTGTTTTGTGCTTTGTATTTATTAATTTTTATTAACTTCTGGCATTAACTTTTGCCTGGTGAATACACGCATGTGTGTATGAGAGAGAGAGAGACAATGTTAATGAGTCTGAGTAAAAAAAACTGAGCAAAGCTGTGTGGATTGTGTGCGTGCACACACACATAAAGGTAGTCACTTTCGACCAAACAGCTTTCTTACGTGTACAATCACTCTCATTGGTCGGTGATTATTGTTTCATGCGCAGTAAACAGAGAAAATAAATAATGGCATAGTGGCCTACCTAAATAATATTTGTATTTTCAAAATGCAAGAAGCAGCCAAGCATATATTGTTGTTTACTTTTTAAAACAAGAAATCCGATAATGAGCCTGATTAAGAGAAGATGAAACTGCGCAAATGGATCAGGATAGCGGGAGACAGAAGCAAAGCAATCTCAAGTCAGCCTGAAAACATGACGGAAGAGGTAACTGTGCGCTCTTCTTGAAGATTAGACAGAGTGAGTCATTTTAATAGCACATAGTTAAGTGAATTGAATGTCAGTGGTGTTAGTAAACGTGATATGGATGTTTCATACAATTTATGTTTGTAGCTACATGTTTGTTTGTTTGTTTGTTTTTTACCCATTGTTGACCCATAACATTATATTTCACAATATAATTGAAGAGCGCTCAGACATTCGATCCTTTTTTGTATTAACCGCTTACTAACGTCATGTTCCGGGAAAACTGAAATTGTGTGGCAAACGTCAGTCACGGTAACTTTTATTTCATGGTTTTGTTCCAGAAATGATCCATTTACAAATTAAGCACTGAGCAGAACGGTTCTGTAGAAGACAGTATGGAACACATTCTTGTCTATTTCTATAGTAAGGAATTGCAAATGAGCAAACTATACCGTAGCAGTTTTTTTGGGATGCTTTTGTAAGGGTATGGAGTTAGACCAGCGATGGGCAAACTCGGTCCTGGAGGGGCGGTGTCCTGCAGAGTTTTGCTTTAACACTAATCAAAAACAACACCCGAACATGCTAATCAGTTTATTCAAGATCACTAGAAATCTATAGGTAGGTGTGTTTAATTAGGGTTGGAGCTAATCTCTGCAGGACACTGATTCTCCCCATCCCTACACTAGCTACACTAACTGCTGAACACTGATTGGTTTACAGAGAATCGTCGATTGCACCTGCAACAAATTAGGAGAGTGACAACACAGAAAGCGCCATTTTTAAATATACAGCCAAACAAGACACAGGCTGTGTCCGAAACCACCTACTACTCAGTAAGTACTGCATTTGAATTTAAATGTACTGCTCAGCTGTTAGAAAAGTACGTTCTATACAGTATGAATGTGAGCAGTGTGAATGGAACTCGGACGTACTACATCTGGCATGTTGTCATGATCACATGACCTACCCACATGAGTTGATTCGCTTCACTCCTATTCATGAATTCTCTCGTTGGGCATCATGGGATAGCATAGCGTGCATTGGATGCACACTTCAAAATCTTGCCGTAAATAGTAGGTCATCCAGGTACTTCTCGCATACTGATTTTTGAATTCTATGATTTCAGACATACTACTCGGCTTGCATACTGATTTTAGCGTACTATTTAGTATGGAAGTATGCAAATTCAGATGCAGCAACTGAGCTCTAACAAAGCTTGTTGTCTTCTTGTGACAAACAGTCGCATGCCAGGAAGCAAGAACAGGATCTGCTGTGTGTCCTATCGCTGTTTATAGTGTGGTTCATGTGTCGCGTTTAAAACTTGGAAAGCACAAGGGGTGCTTCTTCTAAACTCTATTTGTGTGTGCTTTTGAGTATGCAAAAGATATTATATGTGAATGGTTTGTACAGCTTTTTTTTTTTTTTTTTGAGCTTGAATGACATCTCTTCATTCTGGTGTACACCATGTCTACCAAGTAAGGGTACTATTGGCAGTGGAAATGAAAGCCTGACCAAGGTGACCCATACCAAACTCTACTGTACTTTAAATGTACCAGATAGTGGAAAAGAGGTAATAGTGACCTGTCAGTCCTACAGACGTTTTAATGTGGAGATGAAACTGTATTATTTTTAATGTGGTGTATTTATGAGTTTGTGCCCAAACAGGGCTCAAACACTGATGCTCTCCTAACAATGCCACATAGTAGAAATTTTGCTGCAGTGCCCGGGGAGCAGTTGAGGGTTTGGTGCCTTGCTCAAGGGCACCTCAGTGGTGGATTTTGAAGGTGGTAGAGAGAGTGTTCATTCGCTCCCCTATCTAAAACTACTGCATGTACTGGCTATTCAATCTTTAACATTAGGGTTACAAGTCTGACTTTCTAAAAATTAAACTACAACTGCTCAAATCTGCGAATTTGATGATTAGCAAACAATATATTTTGTAGTCAACATGTTGGATGGATGAGAAATGGACAAGAATGAAGATCTGAGCATCTCTGACAATAGTCAAATTGCTATGTCAAGGCAACTGAGTCAGCATATCTCTGAAATGCAGTTGTGGGAGTTTACCAGCACATATTTGAGAAGAGAAAACAAGGTTTTGTGCACCTAAGACTCATCATTGCTTTTCCAAGGCTATGCCCTTTGTGCCAACAGAAGGTATATTGTGGCACAATACACAAAAGATAAATATAATGATGGATTTAGGAGGATATGGGGCTGCATAGCCATAGTCCAGTCAGAGTGCTAATGATGGCCGCTATTCACAACAAAAGCAGCTATAATGGGCACACAATTGTTGCCATTGGAAGGCTGCCTGGTCTGACAAGTCCCATTTTCTTCTACATCACATAGACAGATGTCTATGTGTGCACCATTTATTTGGGGGAGTAATGGGACTAGGATACACTGTGGGATAAGGACAAGCCAGTCATTCAAGTGAACATAAATGTGACATGTGCTACCTACTTAAACACTAGTACACCCCCCTCACAATAGTATTCCCTAGTGGAAGTGGCCTCTTTTAGCTACATAATGCATCCTGACAAACTACATGCATTAGTCAGGAGTTGTTTAAACAATATAATGTAAAGTTGAAGGTGTTGCCCTGGAGTCTAAATTCCCCAGATCTCAATTCATTTGAGTTTTTTTAGGATGAACACAGAACCTCAAGGATCTGCTGCCAATGTTGTGTCAGAGACTGACGGGCACCTTCAGAGGGCTTTTAAATCCCATACCTCAGTGGGTCAGTGCTATTTTGGCAATAGCAGAACACCAACAGTATATTAGACATGTGGTCATAATGTTTTGATTCATCTGTGTAAGAAGGATTGGTCATGCCTATTCTGCTGAGGTGATACCTGAAATTGAATGACTGAGTGAGATTACTTTAAAATAGTATTTCAACCTTGAGAACATAAACAGATCTTTATTGCACATGCAGCCTTTAATCAACTGCAGGTAAAGAGCATTTATTTCCAAAACAAAAGAACAAAAAAAATCTAAATAGGGGTATTTGCTGTGAAGCCAGTAGTCATACGTAACTCAACAATTTTTACCGTACATGCACAAAAGGGTCAGTATACAATGCATGTGACAAATTTTGTCATCATAATAGCATATACACACGTTCCAGATTTAGTTTTTGCACACAAGTCACATACAGTTGAAGTCAGAATTATTAGCCCCCGTTTTATTTATTTTAAATTTTTTAAATATTTCCCAAATGGTGTTTAATAAAGCAAGGAAATTTTCACAGTATTTCTGAGAATATTTTGTCTTCTGATGAAAGTCCTATTTGTTTTATTTTGGCTAGAATAAAAGCCGTTTTAAATTTTTTAAAAATCATTTTAGGGTCAAAATTATTAGCCCCTTTATGCTATGTTTTTTCCGATAGTCTACAGAACAAACCATCATTATACAATACCTTGCCTAATTACTCTAACCTGCCTAGTTAACCTAATTAACCTAGTTAAGCCTTTAAATGTCACTTTAAGCTGTATAGAAGTGTCTTAAAAAATATCAGATAAAATATTATTTACTGTCATCATGGCAAAGAGAAAACAATTCAGTTATTAGAGATGAGTTATTAAAACTATTATGTTTAGAAATGTGTTAAGAAAATCTTCTCTCCGTTAAACATAAAATAGGGAAAAAAATAAACAGGGGGGCTAATAATTCTGACTTCAACTGTATGTGTATAAAATCATTTTGTAGCATATAGTTCATCCACAAGGTGATAGCTGTCTTGATGCACTGATTAAAAAATAATCAATGAAAAACAACTTAAACCGCACTGACTGGAATGTGCACAAGCTATAGCAACAATGCATGCCTACATAGAATGTACTGTAGCATGCAATAATGCAGTGTCGTTTACATGGGTTTTTCACATGTGGTAAGAGATTGCGCACAGATGGACACACAGGCTAGGAGATATATCGTCACCTTGGAATTATAAGGTTCTATCTGCGTTCTAAATGTTTTGGAGAAATTGAGAAGTTTTTACATTCCATATAGCAAACAACAGGCACGGATTGGCTAATCAGGAGGACCGGGAGAGTTCCCGGTGAGCCGGTGCGTTTTTTGGCCGCGAGGGTCAGTGTCCCTAGCTGCCTGCACTCTCAGCAGTTGCACTTTTTCATTTATTTATTTGACCATAGCCTCACCTTTTTTATTCATTATTTTATCGTAGCTCTTCTCTTTTTATTTATTTTCTCGCAGCTGCATGCTTCATAAGCAAAATGCAGCCTGCAGGTTAATGAAGATGTAATTATCATTCGACCCCCAACATCGGCACCTTGCTTATCAGAAAAATCATTTGTTAGACAGAGATGAAAAATGGACAATAAAAAGCGCAAAGGTGGCGCTGAAAAGGCCAGAATTTTAAAAAGCTGAGTATATTTTTTTATTAAAACCAGCAGCAGCAAGAATACAACAACTCATAAAGACGATGAAATGGCCGGTAAGTTAACGTTAAGCTACTTAGGAGCAATGCAAAACAATGATGTCTGCCAATCACTGTTTATGTACCGAATCTTTTCTTGTACTATAGCTCTTCAGCAGCAGCCAATTTGTCCAGTTTGCTGCTAACATTGAAGAACCAGGCCCCGTAACGTTACCAAGCAACAGTCATGAGCCCAAAACACTAGAATGGGCAGATAGGATTGTCATTGAGTGAATATAAAAATTTGAATAATTAATATAAATGAACATTACACCTGCTCAATGAAAAATGCTGAGACAATTAATGAAATTAGATGATTCGCTACATTAATAAATCTTATTTAACTTGATCAGAAGGCTAAAAAAGGGAAAAATAAAGATGAAGCCATCATTAGAAAGTAATATTCTGATTCAAAATGTCTGGCAGATAACAGTGTAATACTTGTTTTATTCTTTATTTGTGTTTAAGGACTGGATAAACAATTTCGCACAGAATATATATTCAGATGTTGCAGAAAAGAATGTTTTAAAAAATAGTGTTGGAGATTTAGCTACCCTTTAATGTTCTCATATTTAAAAAAAATATATTTGAAGTTATAAAGCAGTTGTGTCCTTGGAAAAGATGTGGTAGTGTCATTAGAAATGTCAATACATTTAATTTTAATCTTTATTTTTATGCATAGCTTAATATTTGTATTTATTGGATAATTTTGGATATTTGTGAGCGCTAATTCCTACAGAAAATAGATTTTGATACTGTTAAACATTACATTGTGTTAAAAGTTCAAATAAATCTTCACTATAGTACTGAATTGGAAATGACATTATTTTAATAGTCGACATGACAGTTTAACATGACAGAGACCCTAAATATACTCTAAATCTAACTTATCAAAGTTCTCTTACATTTGCAAATCGGAGTAAAAAAAAACACAGTAAATGCAGATACAAGCTTCTAATTCTAAAAAGTCATTTTCCGCTTGGAATTATAAGGTTCTATCTGGCAGATCATTAATTGAAGCATTACTTCTCAAGAAATATAATCAGTCTGCTTATTCATTTAATTAAAATATAAATTGTTGTTGTAACAATCTGTTGATGTTTGAGAAAGTTAAATCTTTGGTTTCTATAATATTTATGTAATGTTTTCGGATGAATATTTTTTCTTGTTCAAATTAAGCATACAAGGCTGTGCTAAATATTTTGTCTAGTGCAGATTTTAATTTTATGTAATTAACATGGCAATATTAATAGAATGGTATGCTTTATATGAATTATTGAATTATATTTATCAAATTATATGAAGTATTTGCCCTTCAAGGATTAATATCAAATTTAAAGACTTAAAAAAACAGACAATGAGCAAATGAGTTTAATAAACACTGAAAATGTTTTCTCTGACTATAAATACACAAATACAAATTTCCCATTTAATATATTACATTTTTAATAACTGTTTCTTTTTCAACAATGTAAAATTTAACATTATATCACAATGTCAAAAAAATGCTTCTAAATCATCGCATTTACACACATCTTTTCAGTTTCAGGTTTCTTCTCAATGTTGTGTTTCTTTATGGTCTTTCTTGCTGTCAACAGAGCAGTGCAGCAGAATGACAAAGAAAGCTGATTCTGATTGGTCCTCGTGCGTGCATTTGAAGTGAAGTTTCATAAACTAATTTCGAGAGGAGCACGTGATATGATTGAGTACGTCTGGTCACTCACCTGTAATCAGTAATAATCCAATCAGAGTGATCCTAGTTTACTATAAATGGATCATTTTCTCCCTACTGTTTCTATCTTCATTTGGAAGAATCCCCTCTTCCACCCCATCTCCTCCTTTTCCTCCCTTTTCTAAAGGGGGAGCTCTCGAGACCTACCTGATCTCGGATCTCCTGATATGCTTATCGACCAGGCGGGAGCCCTGGGCTCAAATATCTCCGAGCTCAGGGTTCTCTCCCGGGACAGCATGCCAGACCTGCTTTATACGCCAAGCATATCTAAGTGGGAACTCTTGAAATGCTAATTGGCTTACAGAAAGAACCTAACCATAGAGCCAAGCTAGAGTTCAAATTTGTAGATAAGACCTTTTCTGTTTTTTTAAATAAAAAGTCTTAAAATGTAAACAACTTATAAAAAAAACATCACATAATGTAAATAAGATGTCATTTAATAAGAATACGTGAATAACTCAATTTTGACAAAAATGCAGATAGAACCTTATAATTCTAGGGTGACAATATATTTTTGTCGCAATGTGCATTCAATGAATGCCTGTAAATGAGTATAAATCAAATGAATATTTGAATACTTTGAATACTTTTGAATACTTTGAAACAATGCATGTTGTTGTCTGTAATGTATGTGTAATGTGTAATAATCTGTAATGTATGTGTAAAATAACAAAAAAGTAAACTTTAGACACAATACAATGTCTGGACTCCATTGCGAGATTCAGTGGTTACATGTTTTATTCAGCATAATGTATAGGGGCATAAAAAATGTAACTTCATTATGCCTACATAGTAGAATAAATAAATATAAATAAAATTTCCTCCGGGTGCTCCGGTTTCCCCCCACAGTTCAAAGACATGCGCTATAGGTGAACGAACTGTCCATAGTGTATGAGTGCGTGTGTGTGATTTAGAGTGTGTGGGTGTTTCCCAATACTGGGTTGTGGCTGGAATGGGCATCCGTTGCGTAAAACATATGCTGGGATATTTGGCGGTTAATTGCGCTGTGGCAACCTCTGAAATAGAAACTAAACTGAAAGAAAATGAATGAATGTATAAAATATAGCTTAGTTGTTCATAATATGCACTGTCAGAGTTAACACAACATTTTTCTTCCTTCATATGAGGGTGTTAGCCATCTTGATGGCTTTGTTTCCAGGCAAACAAAATGCACGGTAACAGTTTGCACATAAGTCTAAGTGGGTGCTCCAAGAAAAAAATCTTTTTTATTTTTATAAAAAAATATAAAACTAATATAAGTTTGGTCACACCAAGGCTCCAAATAAAAAAAATGAATTGAGCCTCCATTGAAAATCCAATAGGTGTCTAGCAATAGTCCAGAAATAGACTTCACGTGTAGTCTTTCATTTCTGTCTTGTTCTTGATGACAAGTCTATTGTTAAACGTCTATTAGATTTTTACTGACAGACAAAATGTAGCCTTGTTTTATCAGTCTCTGTTAGATATCTTTTAAATATACAATTGCTTGAAGAGACTCCAAAGGTCACATGATCTTACACAATATTTAAATAACATAGTTTTTTTTATACTTTTGGAGCCATGGTGTTGTCAAATTTTTGTTTCTAGACAAACCATTAAAGAACAGCTTTGTATAATTACAAAGCAGTCATTGTGAGATGATATTTTTTGATTCTCGGGCATTGCTAAAATTATTTTACCAACTAACTGATGAGTAACAATGACTATTATTACTCCAATTAGGTGTTTGACATGTTAAAACTTGGGCCCTGGCCAACAGATATTTTAACACACTGTAATAGCAAACACAAATTCTCACATTGAGCATACAATTTTCAGGTTCTACTGTAAAAATCAAAACCTTAGCTTTAATTTGGAGCTGATTTAGACAAGTGAACAATGCTGTACTGTGTTATTAATGTGAACTCTATAGTAAATCCAAACAGAATTGTTTAATCCGAGGCAGTAAGCCCTTCATGTTGTTTTCACCCCCTGACCCATATCTAGACATTGTTTTTGTGAAATTTAGATTTCCATTCAGTTCATGGAGGAGAAAAAAAAACAACAACAATTTGTTCTGTCCTGGATTTTAACATTAATACGATGGACCTCAGGGGACCCGACTGGGATAAAGCTGAGAGCAGGGGATGGACATTAGTAATCAATAAAAATCCTCTAGGCTTATGCGTGGTGTTTCATGAGGTGCGCTCTCTCTCCCTCCTCCCTCCACCACTCCAGTCTTTCATGTGTGTTGACGGGAATAGGTCATTCAGCACGGTGAATCTGATGCTTCATTTGTCTTGTGCTGTCAGAACGACAGCTGTTTGGTTGAGTGTATGGTCAGCATGGATCAATAGCCTTTCCTCTTGCTCGCTGCACCTTGGCTGACAACAAATACACTCACCATTTACCTCACACACAAATTGGGAGGACAAGGGCAGACGGATGAAGAGGTTGAGGTCGGTCAGAGGTCTGCATTAATACGGGGGAACAAAAACAGAACTAGCCACCATACATATACCGTGAACCTGCACATTTGACGAGTGAACAATAGACTGAGGGGACTTCTGTGAAAAGATGTGATATGTATTGAATACAAAAGGCACTAGACAGAACACAACACCATTATAAACTAAAAATAGAAATGCGTTTTTTATGTATTGTGTGCGTTAATTTTTTATGCATTAACATTTGAAAATGGTTTTCCAAATGCAAGGTTTTGGAAACAATGTTATTGCCTCTGTGTAAATTTTGAAAGCACAACTTTGAGAAAACAGTCTATAGTAAGTAAACAACACAATAAAAATGGCTGATTACTGATCTGAATGTGCATTGACGTGTTTGTTCACAAAATGGTTCCCGTAAATAGTGGCTTTGCATACCAACCCAGGCTCATTCTGATTACGTACCTCATATACATTTCTGGAGAGTGCAAAATAAGTTTTTGTTTTCGTGAATACATCAGAGGCCACTGTGTACGATTTTTCAGATCTCAAATTTCTGTCGCGGGTACATCTCAAGTCCTCCGGCGTATGTGTCGAGCCACTGGACAAACTGGTAAAAGCAGAAAAGCCATCCACATGCAGGTAAGTGGTCAGCTGGTAAGCACGAAAAGGAATAGCATCGTACCGCCCCGTAGCGTTCAATTTAAAGATGAAATGCAGCCTTACAAAGCTCAAAATTCGTGATCTTCAGAAACCAACCCAGGCTCATTCTGAAAACGTGGTCCAGAGGACGTTTCTGGAGACAGCGAATTATGTAGCCGGAGGTACGTATGGCTGCATTTCATTTTTTAAGCGAGCGTGGCAGGCCGGTATGACACCATTCCTTTTAGCGCTTGACGGCTGACCACTTACCTTCGTATGGAGGGCTTTCCCGCCGCAACCAGTTTGTCCGAGGAGCTGACCACGACGACGACGACCGGGTTTAAGTCCAGGGAAGAGCAGTTCCAGAAATCAGGTGAGACTAAAACAGAATCCAAGAAATAAAGCAAAGAGGTTCATAACAGGGTGAGAGTTCGGTAAAAATACGAAAACATGGTAAAAAAAAAAAAAAAATCGGGCTTTTTTTTTTTCGGACGGCTTTTGTAAATCGTTGGTTGGGTTTAGGGAGGGCGGGTCAATCGGCAAAATCGGTTGGGTTCAGGGAAGTCTATCATTCAGCCAGTCGGACAGACAGACGTTCGTTCGACAGCAGCCTCTGGTGGGTTTACGCGAGAACAGCGCGGGCGCGAACGGCACTAGCGGGAGACGTCCGAGAAGCCAAAAAGGCGCACACAGTGGCCTCTCGCGGATTCGCGAAAACCAAAAACTGCAAAAATAAGTACCTCCCGGGACGTATTTCGCGGTCTCCAGAAACGTCCTCGGGACTAAGTTTTCAGAATGAGCCTGGGTTGTCAGAAACATATATAGCGCTACGTTTTTAAGAATGAGCCTATGTTGTTGCAACACATTTATGGTTAAAAGCTTGTGCTCTCCAACACCTGCACATCACACTAACAATTCACGTGTGCCACAAAACATGCATACTAAACACCATACTACACACGAACAATAGAAAAGTAACAAAGTTTATGACATACAAATCAACAAGAACACATTATGTTACACAAAAATTATGATAATTACTTTGAACTATAAAATATGGCTCTTGCACAATGGAAACTAAAAACAGAATGCAGTTTAATGTTCTAAGGGGCCATTCACATGTCACATCTTTTGCATACTCAAGTTCGTTATTTCCAGTGGTTTGTAATGCACTCATATTTTCCAGGTGAACCTAGTTGAAAGCAACTTAACTTTAAAGAAGTCAAGCGCAACACGAGTCATGTGACAAGAACCAACCAATCAGATTCACACTTTGTATGGAATATAACATTTCAGTAATAACAATAGACTAAATACCTCAATGTGGCATGGTGGCTATCACTGTAGCCTCACAGCAAGAAGGTTGCTGGTTTGTGCCCCGGCTGAGTGAGTTGGCATTTCTGTGTGGAGTTTGCATGTTCTCCCTGTGTGTGCATGTTTCCGTCGCGTGCTCTGGTTTTCCCCACAGTCCAAAGACGTGTGCTATAGGTATGAATGAATGAAGGTATGAAGAATTGAATAAGCTAAATTAGCCGTCGTGTATGAGTGTGAATGTGAGAGTTTGTATGGGTGTTTCCAAGTGCTGGGTTGCATCTGGAAGGGCCAAAAAAAGTTGGCAGTTCATTCTGCTGTGGTTACCCCTGGTAAATAAAGTGACTAAGCCAAAGGAAAATGAATAATTACCTCAAACAATCACTGAGCACAAACACTGCAGTGCTTTTTTAATTTCCTCCATAAATAAAACTTTTAGGTCACACTTTATTTTGATGCTCAATTTGTTGAATTTAAAGGGCACCTAGGTTAGCCCTTTTTTCAGATTTAACATGAGTCTTTTGTGTCTCCAGAATGTGTCTGTTAAGTTTCTGTAAAGATTTTTTATTATACCTTTTATAAGATTCTATTTTATACATTTTTGCACCAGGAGGCTGTTTTGTTGTACTGTACCTTTAAGGCTAGTCCTCCCTGCTTACCGTTTCTACGTGCCTTTCATCGTGCCTTAATCTCCTCCCTCGGCTGCGTCAGACTACAAACACACATAAAGGAAGCAGATCCCATGTAGCGTTTGTGAGAAATACTACAGTAAGAACTTTAAAAATTGGTATTTGATGCATTTGTTGGGTTAAGATGAGTCAACTTAACGATGAGTCACACACAATGTCGTTACAAAGTTTACACACAGTGCAGCAGACACACACACACACACATACAGACAGACAGACAGACGGACAGACAGCGTGTTTAGCTTTGCACTCTTTTTGCATGCACATGTGACAGGATACAGGTTAATCTCCACTGCTGTATGAATATCTGTTATGCTAATGTACAAAATAAACCTAATTTAACGTCCACAAACCGGGATTAAAGCATCTTTTTTATAATTGTTCTGACGCGAAAGTAGATTTTTCACCATAGGTGCCCCTTAGGGTAAATTGTATCTACTGTATATTCAATTAATTCTCATTAGATTATAAGTAGACTGTTAGGTTGGGGTTGGGGTTAGCGTAAGTTGACATGTAATTGCAAAGTTTCTTATAGTCAGTTAAATGTCTGTTGAAGGAGAATATCAACAGATATTTAGCAGACAGTCTACTAATGCTCAAATGGACCGTCAAAATTAAGTGTTACCACAGACACCATGCGAGCAGAAGGTCAGAAGTGCATTGAAATTGATGAAAGACGATGTGCCTTGTGTTTTCCACACAGTTTCAGATGTAATATAAGCTGTTTAAAAAAAAAAAAACTTACTTCAAGAAAGTTGAGATTTTAATCCCTTTAGCACAGTGATATAATTAAATTGCCCGAACAACTATATCTACATTCATTCATTCATTTTCATTTTGGTTGTATTTGCAAAAAAAAAAGGTTTTTATTATTTTTTATTTTTTTGAAGGTTTAATTTTTGTTTCAAACTTCCGCTTTCACATAGTTTGACAAACCAAAATACTAGAGGACAAAAAATGTTGTTACTACAGGATCCAAAGGCAGAGCTATCTGCAGCTAAAAAAACATTTATGTTTACACATAAGGCTACACAAGGGCCTGTAAGGGACATGGACAGTTCTGCAGATACATGGAAAAGTGGAGGTAGAAAAGTTAGAAACAACTCTGAATGAGGAACCCTTTCACAGACACATTTTCAAGATATACAGTATTCTTGTGCTGCAGCTTGTGAGACCCTCTTTGGAATGAAAGACCACCAGTTTCATATTTGGTAAATTGCACTCTTCATATGTATTGTATGCATATCACACAGTTGATCGCAGCACTTGCAGTTAAACTCACATCATAAGCAATTTATTGATAATTTTTCCACAGTTGGCACTAAGAAGGAAAACAGCAGCATTGTCTGAACAGCAGCTAGCATCAAGCATCAGCTAAATGAGTCTGGACAAGGGATTAAAAGGCTTTTATTTCTGCAAACAGCACAATGCATCATTTCTGATTGATTAGCCTGGAGTAGATGTCTCATATCAGCACGTTCTAAATGTGCACATGCTCAAACTACCTATTTTTCTTCTGCATTCACACACAGCAGAGTTATGGTAATTGACAGGTAATATTACAGCTTCAATTATATCAATAAAACTGCTTCAATTAATTTTCCAGTATTTTAAAAATGTATCTGTTCACAGATGATTTACAGATAATTTACTGGTAATATTATGGAAACTCTGTATGTGTGAAAGGAGCTATTGTAAACTGACCCATGAAAAGGTTAAACCATTCTAGTAAACCACTGGGTTACTCCTAGTCCAGGCATCACGCAAAGCATCAAGGTGCAAAGATCACTTTGAGCTCTAATCCGTCCTGCAGCAGAAGGTTAATGTCATGACGCATATACAGTAGTAGCATATCCTGACCCGACTCATCACGTCAGCCATCTGAAAAGGTTAAGGTCATTTATTCTGTTGATTAAAGCAGTAATCCATATGGAAAATCTGTGCTGTTCTTATATGCTGGAGGATTGTGGTAATAGAGAGATTCATATTATTTGACCTCACTTGCACAGGCAATAACGAACACACACACACACACACACAGACCAAAAAGCCTCATACTAATTTCTACAGTATAAAATACATTACGCCGATGGAAAGTCTTCATAAGTAAAATAAGTGTGTGACTTATATTTCACTTACATTGACTTTCCATCAGCGTAACGTATTTTATACTGTAAAAATTAGTTTAAGGCTTTTGGTTTTATGTCTTGACCTTACCCCTAAAACCAACATTCACAGGAAACCTGGATGTGGAAAAATTTGAATGTCAAAACGCCTAGTTAAATATGATTTTGCAGCATTTATTTCTTTGTGAACCACTATAATAGAGTATACCCAAGTCATTATACAATTTTATGGCCTCTTAAACCACATATACCTGTTCACCCACACACATTTACACACAAATAGCCTGCATATATTGGAATGTATGGCAGTGGCATATATGTGTGCGCACATGCTGTTTATTCAGGCACACTGAGAGCAGACAGGCTGAAATAATCCCCAGTGACAGTAGAGAGAGTTTCACACCTGACAACAGCCAGACAAATGAGCTCAGCGCTGCGCTCCGCTCCTGCTCATTACATTTGGACGCACAGAAACCCGCACAGGCCTAAAAGAAGACTATAACATGCACATGAAAAACAGTATGTATGATAGACAATTAAATACCAATATGGTTGGTATACTTAAAGCAAATTTATTGTTGTTGTTGCTGTTGATTCATACATTAACAGTCATTTACAATACAATATACAATACACTGCTGCAATTTATATACAAATATATATATATATATATATATATATATATATATATATATATATATATATATATATATATATATATATATAGCTTTGGATAAAAAGCGTCTGCTAAATGACTAAATGTAAACATATATATATATATATATATATATATATATATATATATATATATATATATATATATATATATATATATATATATATATATTATTATTATTATTATTATTATTATTATTATTATTATTATTTATTTTATTTTATTTTATTTTATTTCATTTTATTTTATTTTCTTTTTCTTTTTAACGTCTTGTTTTTAACAGGGTTTTGATTAAGGTCAGTTATCCAAACTCATTATGCAACTAGAACATTTGAAAAAACCCAAAAGCTTAAACAAAACTTCAAATAAATGATGCATTAATTAAAAAATGACAAATGAATGAGATTAATTATGAGATTTAAAAAGTACTTTTAAAAATTATTAATTAAAGTTCAAAATCCTGAGATAAAAAGACAGAAAGAAAATTGACTAATCATGCTTATGAAATAAAACATTTGACTTTTTTTGCCATAACTGTTAGAGAGCATTCAACTGTAACATGAACTTTATTTTACTGTAGGACAGTTATGCAGTATGTTACTGTATTTTAAAGTTACATTGTGAAAATGATGGTGTATTTTACAGTAAAGATATTCATACAATTCTGTAAATACATAGAGCAAGATAAATAGTGTTGTATATGTTAATACAGTATTTTGCTGTAATTAATTTACAGAAAGTTATTGTAGATTTTACAGGAAATAGTTAACAGCGTACCTTATCGGTTTCGCATTTGCTTTATACACTGAAAAAAAGATGTCTGCAAAATTGTTGCAAAAAATTTTTATGTGTTGAATTTAAACAAATTAAATTTAGTAATGTTCAACCTAGTTTGTTTGTTTAAATTTAGCCCAAATAAATTGTTTACAAACACATACTATAAAAAAATTTAGTAAATCCAAGCAATCATTTATTCATTCATTCATTTAATCATTTTCTTTTCGGCTTAGTCCTTAGTCCTTTATAAATCTGGGGTCGCTAGCATATGTTTTACACAGCTGATGCCCTTTAAGCTGCAACCCATCACTGGGAAACATTCATTCACACACATACAGTACACTACGGACAATTTTATCTTATCCAATTTACCTAGAGCATGTTGCAGGGGAAACTCCACACAGAAACGCCAACTGACCCAGCCGAGGTTCGAACCAGTGACCTTCTTGCTGTGAGGCAAGCCCCCAAGGAATCATCTTTGAATAATTTTTTTCAGTGTATATGCAATAATTTTCATTTTTTGACCCTACCAGTGAACGAAAATACAGTGACACTGTATGGCTATAAAAATGTTTTGCTGTAAACCCTCCCTCAGTGTGAACAGAGCTATACTAATAACTGAAAGCATATTCAAATTAATTTCCAAATGAACACAGGATATTTTCGACATTTTGAAACGTGTGATGGAGCTGATAATTCACCTCGATTAACCTCTGAAATCAAAGAAAAATAAAACATTAAACACAAATTCCAGACAGCATACACAGTGCTCTGTAACAGCCCCCCATTGCTAGTAAGTGTACAGAGCCTTCTCTCAGTCAGCAATGCTGCGGTTCAGAGTAGCTCCAGTTAATGACTTGTCACATTACAATCCTCTTAAGGAGCTTGAGCTGAATCCAGCTGGTTTCCCACTGATTTCCTGACCCTGTTGTCTAGCGTCTCTCTCTCTCTCTCTCTCTCCCTCTCTCTCTTTCCCTTTCTCTCCTACACACACACACACACACACACACACACGCACGAAAGGCGACCTCAGCAATGCAAAGACCATCCAACCTCAACAAGCTCATTACCGAATCAGCAGCTGAACCAACTTACTCAACACATCCAGCATCCCTATAGCCCAACATGTGTAATTCTCTCACTGCTGGAGTCACAAAATGGCACAGAACTGCTGCATTGAGAGAGACAATCTGATCTGACACAATCTGCACAATCTGATCTGACAGATAAGTTTAAACCTGCCCACTTCTATAGCTTAACATAGTAAAGAATTTTTTTTTAACATACAAAAAAAGTAAATAATTAAATAAATATAGCTTCTAGACAAGGAGCAGGTGAACGTAATTAGCACAAGCTATACAGAGCAGTCATTTTTACATTTTTAAAATTTGTAATTTAATAACTTTGTTAAAATTGAATTGACCATGAATGGCTATAGCGAGCAAGTTGACCACATGCATTTTAGCATCCGCAGTTCAGTGTTGTCAACTATTTTCAATTAAAAGGCGCTATACGCTCTGCTCGAAAAGTTGATAAATGTTGCTAGATTACGTCATACGTAAATTTGCATTATTACTGACGTCATTATTTTTTTACAGCAACATCTTGTTTTTAACTGGGTTTTGAATCAGGCCAGTTGTGCAGCCTGACGAAAATTGTGCCATTATACAGCTGGAACATTTAGAAAACAAATTTCCTGCTTACGTAAACCACAAATAAATCATGCTTTAAGAAATCATGAGAAATTAATGAGATTATTATACACACATATACATTTCTGGAGAGTGTCAATTATGTGGCCAGTGGTTTGTATGGCTGAATTTTGTTTTTAAAATAAATCCTACGGGGTGGTATCATGCCGCTGACAGCTTCTGTTTCTTTTCGCTCTACCAGCTGACCTCTTATCTCCATGTAGATGGTTTTACACTGTTTCCAGTTTGCCCAGTAACTTTCCATGTATGTTGGTGAACTTGAAACACAGAGATGAATTGACCACAATGACGGGGTGGTGAATTTTCGGCCTCTGGTGAATTTAACAAGAACAGCAGACACGAATGGCACTCGCAAGAGAAATCTGAGATCTGAAAAAGTGTACACAGCGGCCTCTGGTGGATTCGCAAAAACAAAAACTGCAAACAAAGGTACCTCCTGAGATGTATTTCGCGCTGTCTAGAAATGTATACAGAGGTACGTATGCATAATGAGCTGCGTTAAAGCAAGACTCTTATCGGGTGATAAAAAAATCGCTGTTAATCTATTCTCAAAGTTAGGTTGGGAGCTGGGTCTATTCTATGCAAGATATGATGACTTTCACCTTGATATTTTAGCATGGATGTATACTTGGCCAGAGAGCCTTCTGAAAAAAAGTGCCCTTCTGAATCAAATCAGCAGGATGCCCTTCTGGATCTTTCACTTACTTCGAAGACACTACTGACTACACTTACATGGACATCTGTAATCTAGTTATTTGCCTTAATAGACAATAATATAATTAAGGTGTTTACTGAAGTGCTTTCATGTAAGAGTTTCCTGTCATTTTGGGTGCATTTCGGCAGTTTCACTATCATTCAAGAACATTTCATTCATGCCCCCGTGACAAACTGTTGTATTACACGCAAATAACGAGTAAGGACTGGTGGAAGAGTGTTATGGAATTACGCCACTAATTTATGCATACTCCACGTCTAAATCCATTTCTGTTTAGTTCAGTTATGACTTTAGTTGGCCTATGGTAATCAAAAATTGCTATTTCGAGCTTTTATAGGCCTAAACAGTTAGTAAACACAACTAATAGTTAGTAAGTACATCTTATTCAACACAATTTATTTTCATCACCAATTATCATAGAACAGTTTCTCAAGCAGTTTGTGATGCATTTTGGAAACAGGAGATGAGCCCCTGGTCTAATGCGCCACCTGGCTCAAGAAACCCGTTCTCAAAGACTTTCTTTTAGTCATTATTTGGGTAGCACACATATTCTGAATTCAAATGAGCCATTTTAATCTAGATTAATCTAGAATAATTTCAAGATTACAGTGAGATTAATCTAGATTTAAAAAAAAATGTATGCCCGCCTATACTAACTACATAACTTTACTTCAGAACATTTCCTTGTCTTTCAAAATAACATTTTCACTGTAGTAAAAAAATTGCTAAAGTGACATACACACATACACAGGCAGTCTGGTAACTCGTACCCAGTTATTGTACAAAAAAATTATATTTTAAGGATAACGACCTCGTAAAATATGACCACAGACATTCAAAGCTTAATTCTAAAATCTCCATATAAGCTTTGAATGTAGATATCATTCTCTTTGGCACAGTATTATGTGAATGATCAGAATGACTGCTATGGCCATTTTACCACAGTAGTTATATAATTCTGGTAGTTCCAGTGTTGATGAATGAATGAATGAATGAATGAATGAATGAATGAATGAATGCATGCATGAATGAATGCATGAATGAATGAATGAATGACTGTGACATCAACCACTGATTGGAAGGTTACATTGCAAATGTAATTGATAACAGATTACAAGTGTAATTATTTCACATAGTGTAATAAGTAATGTTTGGATTGCTTTTAAATCTAAAACATGTATCATTTTAAACAGGCAGGGTCATTCATCCAATAACACTCAACACTGATTACTGTCAGACTTTCAGAATCCTTGTAAAAATGGGTTTTTAACTACTGCGGTTCGAACTGTAGTTTTGCCGAATGACTAAAAAAAGTGATCAGTATAATGGTGAAAAACTGTACATAGTCAAACCATCCTTCTGCATTCTTATACCCAAAACGGAAATAAGGGCAGCATTAATAGCTAAAAATGTGGGAGAGCATTGCTATTACGTGATTAAATAGTATTGCAATATGAAGCAATTATGTGTTAATGTTAAATCAAAAGTAATTCACAAATACTTGAAAATGAGATGATTTAATGACAATAATTCTCTACGGTTACAACTGAATTAATTATAAAATAACTGTAAAAATTGATAAAACATGAAGTGATAAAGACATATGATAATAATTCTACCCGGTTTTAAATGTAAAATAAAGTTACCTCAGAGAGAGGGAGAGACAGGGGGAGGGAGAGAGAAAGACAAAGAGAGTAAGTAGGCCTCAAAGAAAGCCTGATAGCAGTAGAGCCAGAGAAGATCAGTAGAGCAGGAGTGAAGCAGAGCAGGAGAGGAGCAAAGCAGGAAAAAGAACAGACCAGGAAAAGAGGCAGAGCAAAGTTTACCAACTATTTTCTATCTTTCTTGACCATGTGACCAAAGCCCAAATACTGAAACATTCAAACTGACCAACTAACTTGTAACCACATCTAATCAGTATCTGCCTTTGGAGTCAGTTTGGACCTTCTTCGGTGAAAAAACATGTATTGCCATACAAACAAATGCATATGATAATATCAGCCTGATCTCACGAGAAAACGTAAGTACTTTACGTTTTGTCAGTTTAGTGGCTAATTCGTACAAAATTGTACGATTTTAAAAAGAAGGCATGGCACCTAACCCCACCCCTAAACCCAACCATCATTTGGGGATGAGCAAATCGTACTAAATTGTACGAATTAGATCGTACGAATTCATATGAATTTGCCACTAAATCAAAAAGTTACGAATTGCCATGAGATTGTGTTAAGGTAATTTTCATTCCTACACCTTCACCGCTTTAATTAAAATGATTCAAAAGATATATCATTTTAAAGCACAGCCACCACAAAATCAAAATTGAGTACCATTTCACTTTAAAGTCGTTCTGAGTGTAAAGACATACGTATTTAAAATCAAATCATCCCTTGAAGAAGAAAAACACACGAGCATCACATCACATGGGCTTCAGCTGTTAAAATAAGATTATTTTTATGGGAAAAAATATAAACATTTTAGGTTATACAGAAAATACAGTTTTCACAGTAAAAAAATCATTATGTCATTGGAGAGTCTCAGATACCACAAAAACAAACATGCTTGCTTGAGTATTCACAAATTCATTTGACATTTTACAAATTTTAAAACCTCTATCTTTGTTTATTTGTTGTTTTGCACGTGATGGTCTAACCCAGGGGTCACCAAACTTGTTCCTGGAGGGCCGGTGTCCTGCAGATTTTAGCTCCAACCCTAATCAAACACACCTGAATGAGCTAATCAAGGTCTTACTAGGTATACTTGAAACACCCAGCCAGGTGTGTTGAGGCAAGTTGGAGCTAAACCCTGCAGGGACACTGGCCCTCCAGGACCGAGATTGGTGACCCCTGGTCTAACCACATCCCTTTCATTTGGCAGATCACTTGTTCTTAAATTAGAAGTAATGCAGTTTTATAAATGAAGACATAAAATATGTCCTAATTCACATGCCAAGTGTGCAATGTTTATGCACCTAAATGTCAGTTATGTTCTGTAATTTCAGATTCCAATGCTGACACAGACCACATAAACAGTAGTATACATAGTGCATAATTTGTGACAGATTTTTAATAGATTAACTGAATTTCTTACAGTGATGCTTTTGTTGCACTATAATACTGTATCATACTTTTTTATTATTATTTATGAACCGAAAAAATGCATCAATTGATGAACTCATGAAAAAAAAGCATTTTTAAATAAACGAATAGAATTGATTAAAAATGAGCATTATTAACACTAATGGCATCCTTGAGCAAGCGGTCTACTTACAAAATAAATGATAAACAATAAATCCAGCAGCTTCCAGTGGCTTAACCAACAATGCACGAGCGTGTGCTGTTCTAAAAACTAAAATTAGCTGCGCATATCCAGTGAAGCTTTTGTTTTTCTGTAACCCGACAGCTATATTTTGATGTTTCAGTGGTGGCTGGTGCTTTAATCTTCACTTTCAAAGGGAATCAAGTGATGTAGGCCTGTGGACAGACCTGACGGTGACTTTGAGCTGAGACAAGAGCAGTTCAGTCTCTTGTAGCTAAAACAAAGCCTAAATGCTGACAAAGTGTGTTTGTGTGTGCGTGCGTGCGTGCGCGTGCGTGTGTGTGTGTGTATGTGTGTGTGTGTGTGTGTTTGTGTGCGTTTGCCAATGTGTACTGGTTTTGTTGCAGGGTTTGTGCGGGTGCTGGAAATCATTTAAAATGCTTGAATTTTATTCTAGTGTTTCCAAGGTTTCAAAAGTGCTTAGATTTTGGATAAAGTGCTTGTTGCTTCCATAACAGTTTATCTGATTGAATAGGTAATAATTATTAACTTTATGAGTGTAAGAGGCTAAATTATCATATGCATTTGTTTATATGGCAAAACATGTCTTTTTGACTCAAGAAGGTCCATACTGACTCCAAAGGCAGATACTGATAAGATCAGGGCCTGGTGTGTGGACTTTGGGGCTTTTACGATGTGGTCACATGTTGATTGGTCAGTTTGAATGTCTCAGCATTTGGGCTTTAGTCACATGGTCAAGAAAGATACAAAATAGGTGGTAAAACGCTGCTTGGGCTCTTTTCCTGGCCTGTTCTTTTCCTGGTCTGCTTCTCTCCTCCTCTGTAGTCTATCTTCTCTGACTCTACTGCAATCAGGCTAACTTCTGGGCCTGCTCTCTTTGTCTCTCTGTCTCTCCCCTTGTGTCTCTCCTTCTACCTCTGGTAACTTTAATTTTACATTTAAGCTGGGTACAATTTATATCATATGTTTTATTATTCCATATTTTATCATTTTATACAGGTATTTGTAATGAATTCAGTTGCAACCATAGAGAATTATTGTCATTAAATCATCTCATTTTCAAGTATTTGTGAATTACTTTTGATTTACCATCAACCATTAATTGCTCCATATTGCAATACTATTTAATCACGTAATAGCAACGCTCTCCCACATTTATAGCTATTAAAACTGCCCTTATTTCTGTTTTTGGTATAAGATTGCAGAAGAATGGTTTGACTAGGATGTACAGTTTTTTATCATCAATACTGATAACTTTTTAGTCATTCGGCAGAACTACAGTTCGAACCGCTGTGGTTTTAAAACCCATTCTTACATTAGCATAAAATAAATATGCATAAATTAAAACTAACATGCATGGGAATGACTGCTTCATGAGTGAATAATGCATGAAATTACATTAAATATCAATTTGAGATGCAAGATGGCATTGAAAGAGAGTAAATGAGAGTCATTCAATGTTAGGCTTTGGAAAAACCTGGAATATATTTTTTTCCTTAGACTACAGAATGCTATAACTCGGATATAATGTGAAGTATGTAAATATGTAAATTAAGGTCTGGGAAAGCCTGAAAATGCACCTGGAACGTGCTTAAAAAGTGCTTAATTTTGACTTTGGAAAATACAATCACCGGCCACTTTATTAGGTACACCTGCCCAATTGCTTTTTAACAATCAGCCAATCACATGGCAGCAAGTCAATGCATTGAGACATTTAGACATGGTCAAGACGATCTGCTGTAGTTCAAACCGAGCATCAGAATGAGGAAGAAATGTGATTTTGACTTTGAACATGGCTTGTTGTTGGTGCTAGACGGGCTGGTCTGAGTATTTCAGAAGCTGCTGATCTACTGGGATTTTCACGCACAACTATCTCCAGGGTTATAGAGAATGGGCAGAAAAAGAGAAAATATCCAGTGAGCGGCAGTTCTGTGGGCACAAATGCCTTGTTGATGCAAGAGGTCAGAGGAGAATGGCCAAACTGGTTTAAGCCGATAGAAAGGCAACAATAACTCGAATAATAACTCGTTACAACTGAGGTATGCAGAAGAGCATCTCTGAACGCACAACACATCCAAACCTTGATGCAGATGGGCTACAGCAGCAGAAGACCACACCGGGTGCCACTCCTGCCAGCTAAGAACAGGAAACTGAGGCTACAATTCGCACAGGCTCACCAAAAGTGGACAATAGAAGATTGGAAAAATGTTGCCTGGTCTGATGAGTCTCGATTTCTGCCGAGACATTCGGATAGGGTCAGAAATTTGCATCAACAACATAAAAGTATGGATCCATCTTGCATTGTATCAACAGTTTAGGCTACTGATGGTGTAATGGTGTGTGGGATATTTTCTCAGCCCACTTCGGGCCCATTAGTATCAGTTGAGCATTGTCACAGCCACAGCCTACCTGAGTATTGCTGCTGATCATGACCACAGTGTATCTATCTTCTGAAGGCTACTTCCAGCAGGATAACGCACCATGTCATAAAGCGCAAATCCTCTCAGACTGGTTTCTTGAACATGACAATGAGTTCACTGCACTCAAATGGCCTCCACAGTCACCAGATCTCAATCCAATACAGCACCTTTGTGATGTGGTGGAACGGGAGGTTCACATCTTGGATGTACAGCCGACAAATCTGCACCAAATGCTTTATGCTATCATGTCAATATGGACCAAAATCTCTGAGGAATCTTTCCAGTACCTTGTTGATTCTATTCCACAAAGGATTAAGGCAGTTCTGATGGCAAAAGTAGGTCCAACCTGGTACTAGTGAGGTGTTCCTAATAAAGTGTATGTAAGAACCCTGTTGGTGATTTATGAGGACACAAATTTTATAATTACATGGGTATGACCTAGATTTTATTCTATGTTAAGGTGGTTTATGAGTACATACCCGGTGACCTGGTAATTAATAAAATGATTAAAGTCATACTTAAAAGGGTCTTCAAAATTTGCCACGTTTCCTGTGAGTGTTAGGTTTAGGATAGGCTTAAGACAACATAATAAGTGTTTTTAGGAGTTAAAGTTAGGGTTTGTAGATTAGGCTTAGGGTTGTAAATTACATAATGCCAATGCAGGGTCCTCATAAACCACCAAAATAAGTATGTGTTTATGAGAGAGAGAGAGAAAAGAGAGAGAGCGGGAGGGCTGAGATGTACCGTGGCTGCAGGCTGTACATCACTGAGGAAGAGATGCTGTCTTTGTGCAATTTTCTGTTACGCGTGGCATTACATGCCAAGTATCAGCAATCATCAGAATCACTTATCTTTCCTAGAATGTTCCAGCACTGTTCTGCGCCTCAGGAGCCATGAATTATTTATCTCTAAAAGGGGGGGGGGGGGGGGAGATAGAAAAATTGGTTGAAAGGATAATCAGAATGGAAAGATGGGATAAAAAGTGGAAATCCCACTAAAATCCCACTGCCTATCCAAATTGTTCAATCCCTCTCTACGTTTCAATCTATCCTGTTCTCTCCTGTGGTTTGCCCCCCTCTGCGAAGCTCTGATGATGTGCGTCCAAGAGCATGAACTCGCTTTGTGAGGGATCAAGATGACTTCCATCAACAAATGTTTCACAAAAAAACACAAATCTGCAAAATGGGGGCAGAATGATTCGAATCGAAAGCGCATTTCTGTCCTCAACATCCAATAACACTCAAGTCATGCTCGGTCTAACTCACATTTGTAAGGTGTCTCATCCATGAAATTTGCAATTAAGGCATTGTGACGGTCAATATTTAGACAGGCATAAGCTAACACAATCCGTTTATTGAGCTCCCACAGGACGGATTTATGACTTGGATGTTGCTTCTTCATAGATCTCGGTAATAAGATATCTTTGCATGAAATGTTTATCCTAAATTCCTTTGGGGGGCACAAATGAAAGAATTGTTGACATAAAGAAAAATTAAATGGTTGTGTATTGGATGTCGAAGGTATAAATTTATGACTTTAATGCCAAATGTTTGATACACTGTTGATCTTTTCTAATTCATAAGACTGTGAGATCGAGTTTTTGAGTCCCATGTAAGTTAATTTTTAAAAAGTTACACACACATTCAAAGAGGACAAAACTGTATACAAATCATAAAGATATCCCTTTTATTTTTCCAGCATCAGTCTTGATAACTACCAAAAAGTATACATTTTAAGCATGTCAACCCTTTGTATAAGTCTCCAAAATTCCACTATTGTTTTATGTACTAATATTTCCCACATTTATATATTTAACGATAAATAAATATTTATTATATATTTATTGTTTTTACAGTTCAGTTTTCCATAAGTAATCCACCAGAGGCCGCTGTTGACTGACTGACTGACCAATCGACTGACCCACCCTCCTCCTTCCCTAAAACCAACCAATAGTGTTTTCAAAAGCACTGATTGACTAACCCACCCCCTTCCCTAAACCCAACCAAAAAAGCCCTTGTCTGAGTTTTCAGATTTTACCACATTGCCACCCTGTTATTTACTTTCCTGGCTTCTGCTTTCTTACCCACTTTCTGGACTCGAACCCCGTCATCTTGGCCAACTCCTCTCTGCATCTGCCGACATACATTCGATAAGTAACTGAAATGGGGCCATAGCAATGTCAAACGGCAGTGGAACGCAAGCTCACAAACGCATTTAAATCCGTAAACTTATCCAGCATATGTTTTATGCAGCGGATGCCCTTCCAGCTGCAACCCATTTCTGGGAAACGTCCATACACTCTCATTCACACACATACACTAGGGACAATTTAGCCTTCCCAATTCACCTGTACCGCATGTCTTTGGACAGTGGGGGAAACCGGAGCACCCGGAGAAAACCCACGCGAACGCAGGGAGAACATGCAAACTCTACACAGAAACACCAACTGACCCAGCCGAGGCTCGAACCAGCGACCTTCATGCTGTGAAGCGACAGCACTACCTACTGTGCCACTGCGTCGCCGCTACAGTGTTGTTCTTCTTCTTTTCTTGCTACAGTGTTTGTGGGCGGGACCAGGGATTTTCCCGGGTTTGTGTGTGCAACAAATGGGCGGGCTTAAGTTCTGTATCAACGTCATGCCGGCATAGCTAAAGACAAGACAATTCATTTAAAGCACTATGAGTCGACTCTTTTATAGATAAATCAATAGTTTTAAACAGCACACTTTCAGATTAAGTCTTTAAATATTTTACTTCACTTAGAGCTGTTTCGCACTACATGGAAGGTCATTTTCAAAAACCCATAATATATAGCCATAATAATCTTTAAAAAAACTAATTCAGCCTGTAGTCTTGAAAAACATAAAACAGGAGAAAAGTGCTCCACAGGCCTAACCAGAAAAAATAAATATAGCAAAATACAACCTTTTTAAAAGTATTGTTACCCAGGCTCATTCTGAATATGTACCGCTATATAGAGTGCCAAATACGTCCCAGGAGCTACGTTTTATGCAGTTTTTGTTTTCACAAATCCACCAGAAGCTGCTATGTATGCTTTTTGGACCTTAAATTTCTTTCACAAGTGCCATTCGTGCCTGCTCTTCTCACATAAATCCACTAGAGGCCGCTGTTGACTGACTGACTGACTGACTGACCAATCGACTGACCCACCCTCCTCCTTCCCTAAAACCAACCAATAGTGTTTTCAAAAGCACTGATTGACTAACCCACCCCCTTCCCTAAACCCAACCAAAAAAGCCCTTGTCTGAGATTTCAGATTTTACCACATTGCCACTCTGTTATTTACTTGTTTATTTTATTTCTTGGCTTCTGCTTTCTTACCCACTTTCTGGACTCGAACCCAGTCATCTTGACCAACTCCTCTCTGCATCTGCCGACATACATGGCGAGCAAACTGGACAAACTGAAACAGTGAGAAAGCTGTCTATATGGAGATAAGTGGTCAGCTGGTAAGTGCGAAAAGGAACGGTGTCATACCGCCCTATAGCGTTTATTTTAAAAACAAAATGCAGCCATGTGTACTTCTGGCTACATAATATGCGATCTCCAGAAATGTATATAGGGCTAAGTGTTAGCCCAAAAATATTTACAATTTTAAAGGCTTGTCAACAAAATTCAAGCCGGTTAAAGAATGTAGTGACTTAAAGCTTAAATTTATGCTTTTTTAAAAATGCTAATTTCTAAGATTTTAACAGATTGTTTGTGCTATGTCACTAAAGACAATGTAAGAATCCATTAATTTTAAGTGCAGAGGAAAACTGGTTCATTTTGAGCTTTTATTTTGCTCACTTTGTGTGTTCTGGTTTTAAAATGTCCTGTCACGTCACCTTCTTCAGTCACTTACTTAAACATATACACAGTACGTCACAGGAACTGACATGGAAAGAGACCCCACTGCTAAGTGATGCTTATGCTGGAATTTAGTTTTAGTCTCTATGAGACTGTGTGTCCTTCTCCTCTGAGAAGCCGCCCTGCTTTAATTATTCATGACAGGACGCATTGCCATGACAGACATTTCAATCTGGGAGATCGCTTAAGTGAAAGACTCATTCATGGATTGCAAGTGAGTACTCTTATGCTTTGTAAGAGTTTCTCTTTGACATCAATCATTTTCTTTTTGGCTTAGTGCCTTTATTAATCAGGGGTCACCACAGCGGAATGAAGCGGCAACTTATCCAGCATATGTTTTCTCATTCACACACATACACTACGGACAATTTTAGTTTACCCGATTCACCTATAGCGCATGTCTCTGGAGTTGTGGGGGAAACTGGAGCGCCCAAAGGAAACCTACACAAACACGGGGAGAACATGCAAACTCCCCACAGAAATGCCAACTGACCCTGCCGAGGCTCAAACCAGTGACCTTCTTGCTGTGAGGCAACTACTTCACCCAAAGGAAAAAAATGACTATAAACTCTCTGTGCAAACGATCAAAGGAAAACACTTAGATGTGGGAAGGTGAAATTCTGTGCCCCAGTCTTAACCCTTGAAGTTGGCCTGTTTCAATCTTAGGTCGGTTTCTGTTACTGGAGAACTCCACCCTCAGGAGAATCTTGAGCGAGCCAGGGGTATACCAAGATGATGCTGAGTTGCATCAAACTTTGTGTGATATCATTTAACAGAGTAAACCATGCAAGAATCGCAGTCTTCATGAATTACCTTGCCTTACCTTACCTTGCCCTTCGTTTATGTCTGTTTTAGTAGCATCGACTCTCATTTAAAATCCAGAAAGCCATGAAGAACCAGAAGTTCCAGAATGTGTTCAGTAAGCAGGCAGCAACTCATTCCCATCCATGGGACCACACTATCAACCTGCTTCCTGGTGCTAAATACCTAATGTTTGTGTTTTTACCCTTTGTCCATCCCGCAGCACAAGGCAATGGAGGCTTATGTATAAGAAGCAACAAGTCCTTATTCACGAACAAGAAGGATGTGTGGGTCTTCACCCGTGTATCGATTGCTGGGCAGATTGCAGATTTACACAGATTGTGCAGCATCATTAGCAACTTCTTTGGTTCCCTGCAGACTTGGAATAACTCAGAGAAGCTTGTATCTTCTCCAGGCTAGACCTGCGGAGCATGTGTACAACCATGTGGATGATCACTCCCTCTGGGAATTACAAATATAAGGTTATGCCGGATGGGCTCTCCATCTTTCCAGCCTACACACATGTAGTTTCTGAAGTTCTCCACTCTCTCTTATCTATAAACAAACAGGACAAACTGAAGACTCTGCTTTGACTCTGCACAGCTTGTTTGTATTTCTGTTTAGATTTCAGAAGGATCTGTCAGGAACAAGTACATGGTTTATTTTTAATGAAGTCCTGATCGCATTAGAGGATTAAATGATTTTTCTTTCTTCCCAGAGCAATCGGAGGCAATGTATTTTAGTAAATAAGGCACAATTAATTGGAGGGATCATTGGAAATCTTTTGTTGAAAGATGAAGCAGTCAGCTGGATCGAACCATTGCAAATACAGGTAAGTATTTTAATAATGCTTATTCTGGCAATGATGGCTTTATATAGATAAAGTTTTCAAAACACATGACTTCTTTGAAATATTGAGTGGAAGTTAATACTGTTTCCTGTGCAATTACATTAGCCAATCAAAACATTGACCATTTATGGACAATCTGTAAAGGATTGCCCCTTAAAGTTGTCAAGAAATGGACGTAAAGATTGTCCTTTTATCTTATATTGTGATTGAAATGGTCCTGAGATGAGAAAAAAGGGCAATGCATGATTTTGTCCTTTAGCAACCTGTTAGATCATTGGAAGGTGGGTTCTAAGAAAATGAAGGAAGATTACACACAGGCAAAAGCAGGGCAGAAACAAGACCCTCCCAAAAGGCATTCCATGTGACCAGAAGTGAAAAGTTGTGAAAAGTATATTTAAGAGGACAGGGAGGGTTAAGCTATTTGATAAAGGATTCATTCATTCATTCATTCATTCATTCATTTTTTTTCAGCTTAGTCCCTTTATTAATCTGGGGTTGCCACAACGGAATGAACTGCCAACTTATCCAGCAGATGTTTAATGCAGTGGATGCCCTTCCAGCTGTAATCCATCACTGGGAAACATCCATACACACTCATTCACACACATACACTACGGACAATTTAGCCTACCTAAGTCATCTATAGTTTGGACTTGTGGGGGAAAGCGGAGCATAAAGGATTATGAGGGCAAATAAATTTTTACTAAATAATGAATTGCACAGATACTGTACATTATTTATTTAAAAAAACACTAGTATATACATATAAAAATAATAATAAGAAAGTAATTCTTCATTTCATTCTGATTTTAAAAACAGATAATTTCCAAAAGACAATGAGGGTTGAAAATACTAGATTCTCAGATAAAAAATAAATAAATAAATTAATAAAAAAAAAAATATATATATATATATATATATATATATAGTGAGTTATAAAATTGATATAACATTACAAGTGAACCTCAAGGAACATTAAAATGGTGAAAACATACATGAACAACAAACTGAACAAAACAAGGTAAATTACTTATCCACAGTTTTAAAACAGACATCAGCAGGTCTTGATTCAAGTTAAACACACAATTGCAGGCTCACAAAATCTTTATATTAGCATATTAGAAAAAAAAGATGTCTAAGCAGTTTGTATCAAATACTGTAAATGTGTTTCTGTTTAATGACATTTCCAACCCCGGCTCCTTCTGAAAATGTACCCCTATATACATTTCTGGAGATCGCAAAATACGTCCCAGGAAGTATGTTTTTTGTTTTCAGCTTTTGTTTTCGCAAATCCACCAGAGGCCGCTGTGTATGCATTTTGAGATCTCAAATTTCTGCCATTCACGCCTGCTGTTCTCACGCAAATCCACCAGAGACCACTGTCGACTTACTTACTGAATGACTGACTGACTGACCGATTGACTGACCCACCCTCCTTCTTCCCTAAACCCAACCAATAGTGTCTTCAAATGCACCGATTTATCCGCCCACCCACTTCCGTAAACCCAACCGACAGTTTTAAAAAGCAATCCAGAAAAAGAACAGCCCTCGTTTGATTTTTACCACGTTTTCAGATTTGACCACATTCTCACCCTGTAATTTACTTGTTTATTTAATTTTTTGCCTTTTTTTTTTTGTCTTACTTGCTTTCTAGAACCGTTCTTCGCAGGATTTCACAGGTCGTCGTGGTCAGCTCCACTCCGCATCTCAAGATGCTGATGTACATTGCAAGCGAACTGGACAAAATTGTAACAGTAAAAAGTCGTCCACACGGAGGTAAGCATTCAGCTGGTAAGTGCGAAAAGGAATGGCATCACACCGCCCCGTAGCGTTAGTTTTAAAGACAAAATGCAGCCAAACGTACTTCTGGCTACATAATTCAAAATCTCCAGAAATGTATATAGGGCTATGTTTTTTGAATGAGCCTGTGTTGGACATTTCATGGTCTACTGTAAAACAGCTGTATCTTTGAATCACCTTTATCAATTTATTCATGGCATCAAGCACAACATTGGTATCTGCATCTTGATTGGGCTGTTATTATTATCTTCAGATTTCCTTGCAGTTTGTGTACATTTGACCTGCACCTCCGCCAAGAAGGATGCTCATCATGCTCAAGGTCACTGATAAGACCTTGATAAGACACTGATAAGACTTTGCTGGTTAAACTACATCTCTGGCTCTTCATTGGCCAGAGGAGTACTCAATGGTCCCCGGACTAAGTCTGCCCTTTCCCAACCTTAAGTTTCATTGCATAAATTATATTGAAGTATCTTTTTCTCTGTTTCTGCAAGCCTGCTCTGTTCTGGTTCTGGTCAGATGGTAACCCTTCTGTAAATGGTCTAAACCTAGGACACACCAAGCAATTTCCAGTGTTAAGCAGTAGCGTCACTACAAGTAGTGACGCTACTAGCTTAACTACATTTCTTAGTAGCGTGGCGGTAGCATCGCTACTTTCTAAATCAAATAGCTTTTCAGTAGCGAAGCTATTTTATTAGTTAAGTAGCGCAGTAGCGTCCATAAAGCTACATTTACCGATTGCGGATTAACAAGTGACGGCACCAACATTCACGGAGCTGTCAGCCAGTGTCTAGCTGATGAAAGTAAATCTATATGATGGCGAGAAGGACGATTTCTTCTTCTACCTGTTTTACAGTGTTCAACAACAAAGTTTTTGGTGCGTTACTGCCACCTCTGGTTGGCGACGTCCCTAACCGAAACTTACTTGATGGAAAGATGACTGAGGGAGAAAGATATTTCTGAAGCAGGACTCCTCGTGACCATACCTCGAGAAGTACATGTTAAGATGCAATAACTTAATTTCTGATGCTGTGCTCAAAAATACTTTAGTATATATATATATATATATATATATATATATATATATATATATATATATATACACACACACACACACACACACACACACACACAATATATATATAATGCTTTTTCCAGAATATTTCCCTTTACTATAAATTACTTCAGTACTTTAATTGTGTAACACCTGGTTTTATTGGATTTTTTTGTTTTAGCTGTTATATACTATAATGTGTTTCTGTTAAGTACAGCATATTATTTACAGTAAATAACTGAACTGAACTATTCTGCCTCATATGATTCATTGACAGTTTTATTGATCACTAAGATATGATTGACTCGGATTAAAGTTGCTTCGATTTAAAAATAAAAATTGTAAAAGTAGCTTAGATGTAGCTAAACTACTTTTGCCATGTAGCTTTTAGCTTAGCTTGCTACATTTCCCAGGGGGTAGCTTTTAGTGTAGTTAAGCTACATTTTAAGTAGAGTAGCAAATAGCTTAGCTCACTACATTTTTCAAGTAGCTTGCCCAACACTGTCGATTTCAAAGAACTAGTATAGAGAAAACTGGCTGTTCTTTTGTTGTTGTCCTTCTGGACCAAAAGGACCAAAAGGAAAACAGCAATTTCAACGAGAATGAATCTGAGAGAGGATGTACCTTTCTGCACCAGCAGGTGGCAGTAAACTGTATTATAATTCCAGAACGGGAAACCAGAACTAGTGCTGCACATATACAAACCATAAATAAAACAGCATTTATGTACCATTTTCAAAGTACTTCTTGCTCACCAAAGAGAGATTCACTTTTGCAAATTTTTCTGATTATGTGATAATCAATATTGTTTTAAAATATTTAAGAAATATGACGCAATGACAGTCAACTTGTGTTTTCCCGCTTGACTTGTGTCATTTACTTATTTACATCACTTCAGTTTTTGTTCACTTGCCTTGATTCATAACTAATCTGGACCAATCAAATCGCTCTCTTTCACCAGCGACTGACACTGATTTTACATCGTGAACAACTGTCTGATGTGATTCCAATGATACGAGATATGTGAAACACTAAACAAACTAGCCTGACAGAAGCTCACCTGATGCTGCCCTACAGCCAAAACTTGCTTTATCCCAGCCTTTAAAGTGTGGGTTGGAAATGAAACACGCATTGGTACATGTATTTCAGCTCTGGTTGTTTTCTCAATGCTTGTATATACAGTGATACAAACAGAAAGGGTGGTGTCAGTTTTACAGTGTCAGTTGAGTTCTCATATTTTGGATGTGAAGGCAATGTTGTTTTGCTTTGACAGCTCAGAAAACATCGTCTTCTTGACAAGTTGACAACACAGACCTAACTTTTCCAGGCCTCAGCTATAGCTGCTTTTTTCAGGACATCTAAATTGATGTTGACCAAGGGAATACCAATGAAGCTGGCATTATGCAGATTCATGTCAAGCCTATATAGAGATTGATTGATTGATTGATTGACTGACTGACTGTCTGATTGGTTGATTGATTGATTGATTGATTGATTGATTGATTGATTGATTGATTGATTGATTGATGCCTTCATTCGTGTTTAAGTCAAAAATTTGCAACAAAGACACATTCTGAAAACGTAGCCCTATACATTTCTGGAGATCACGAATTATGTAGCCAGAAGTACGTAGGGCTGCATTTTGTCTTTTAAATGATTTATATGAGGCGGTATGACATCATTTCTTTTCTCGCTTACCAGCTGACCACTTGCCTCCATATAGATGGCTTTCCCACTGTTACCAATTTGTCCAGTAGCTTGCCATGTACGTCGGTGGACTTGAGATCCAGAGCGGAGATGACCGTGACAACGGGGTTCAAGTTCGGTGAAGAATGGTTCCAGAAAGCAGGTAAGACAAAAATAAAAGCCAAAAAACTATAATTACCAAGTAAATAACAGGACAAAAATGTGATAAAATCTGAAAATGTGGTAAATATCAGGTAAGGGCTTTTCTTTTGCTGCATTGCTTTTTAAAACACAGCGGTTGGCAGGGAAGGGGTTGTGCGGGTCAATCGGTGCTTTTTAAAACACTATTGGTTGGATTTAGGGAAGGGGGGATCAGTCGGTTGGTCAGTCAGTAAGTAAGTCGAGTCAACAGCGGCCTCTGGTGGATTTACATAAGAACAGCAGGTGTGAATGGCACTCGGGAAAGAATTGTGAAAGCTGAAAAGGCGTACACAGCGGCTTCTGGTGGATTTGAGGAAACTAAAACTGCAAAAAAAAAAAAAAAAAAAAACGTACCTCCAGTGATGTATTTTGCTCTCTCCAGAATTGTATGTAGGGGTACGTAATTAGAATGAGCCTGTTTTGGAAATTTGCTTTTAGTGAAACCAGTGGCAATTACGTAAACTGCAGTAAGCAACTTTCTACCCATGCTCATGTGTACATGTGCAACTTGCAATAGATACTTGATGTAATGTTTTATTAAATACATAAATAAATTTAACTGCATTATCCTAAATAAGCATTCTTTTACTGTCATAGAATGCAATAATTTGATTTGCAGGGCAAAAACAATCAAGAAGTGAACTCATTTAAATATTTTCATTTTAACATTTGTTTCACATTCTTTAGGAGACAAAGCTACAGATATTTCAACTCAGCAGCTTCCTCAGTGTGTAAAAAAAACAAACCGAAACCTTCACATGAAAATAAATAGGCCATTTAATCTTTGTGTCAATTTAAAATTACTTGTACTTGCAGTGTTAACAATACATTACGCTATTTCCATTAAATTAACTCCAAAGCAGATTATTTATTTATGCTTGCATTACTATTATTACAGTCTTTGGGTGTCAGTGATTAGAGATTATTAGATCTTATTGTTAGTGCAAAAATTCTCAGATGCACAAAAGAACACCCACATAAATTTAAGTACATCAGTTTAATCAATTTGCTCTGAAGTACTCAAAAGCAGAAAACAGAAAAGAGTGGATCCAAATGGTCCCGAACACCTTTTTTAAATAAAAAAGGAAAACCTTGCAAAATGGAAGCATTTTAACAATTTTTTTTTAATTCCTCTCAATATATGCCTTTAAGTTTTAATGGTTTCTCCAGTACACAGCGTATGATAGTTTTACAAAAGCAAATAAGGGTATACAATTTTACAAATATATATTTTGACAAAATTTAGACTGCATAGTTCACATTAACACTTTTGGGCAGCATTTGGGCAACTTTCTGAAAACATAATGCTATACACATTTCTGGAGATCGTGAATCATGTAGCCAGAAGTACGTATGGCTGCATTTAGTCTTTTTCCTTTTCGCGCTTAGCAGCTGACCGCTTACCTCCATATGGTTGGCTTTCCCGATGTTACCAGTTTGTCCAGTAGCTTGCTATGTACGTCGGCAGACTTGAGACGCAGAGAGGAGTTGACCATGATGATGTGGTTCAAGTCCGGTGAAGAATGCTTCCAGAAAGCAGGTAAAACACAAACAGAAGCCAAAAAATAAAATAAACAAGTAAATAACAGGGTGAGAATGTGGCAAAATCTGAGAACGTGGTAAAATCAGATTTTCTTTTTTCTTTGTCTGGATTGCTTTTGAAAACTGTCGGTTGGATTTAAGGAAGTGAGTGGGTGGGTTATTCAGTGCTTTTGAAACACTATTAGTTGGGTTTAGGGAAGAAGGAGGGTGGGTCAGTCCATCGTGGGTCAGTCGATAGCAGATTTACATGAGACCAGAAGGTGCGAATGGCACTAGCGAGAGAAATTCGAAATCTCAAAAACCATACACAGTGGCCTCTGGTGTATTCGCAAAAACAAAAACGGCAAAAAACTGTACCCCCTGGGACATATTTCATGCTCTCCAGAAATGTATATAGGGGTACATTTTTAGAATGAGCCTGGGTTGCATTTGGGCATTTTCATTAACACATTTTATCAGTCAAAATGTCAAAACAGCATTGTAAGCTGGATTCATTTCATTGACGTCTTTAAAATTATTCATCATTTTATTTCCCTGCAAGTAAAAAAGAAAAAGCTATTCTGGTTGCTTAGAAACATAATAGCATCTCTCTTACTAAGATATGATTCATTCATAAACCTCAAGTGCATAATTTTTGCACCATTAGCATCAAACAGAATTGGGGAAAAAATGATTGTTTTAAACTCACACTCACAGGGAACATGGAGAAACTTGAATAAGGGACAAGAGAAAAGATCTGCTTTAAACTGAAAGGGTCGAAGCATTAGAGAGGAAATGTCAATCAATGTGTTTACTTTAAACCCAAATGAGTGAAAGAAGGCAGATGAGAATGAATGACGTTAATAAATAAAGGGTCAGATGAATCGGTGTACTGTGGAGAAGCAGTGAAAGAGAAAAGCTTTGAGTGAAACAGAGAGAAGAGCCTGTGGGGACTGAGTCATGAGTGCTTTTAGCCTTCTCAAGAGCTATAACCCAAATTAAAGTGAGGCTGCTAATGATTATTTATTTAGCTGCACTCTCGCTCGGCCTGTACTGCATCCCACACAAACTAAACTAACATCAGCACATTGGCCTACACTAGAGACAAAATTTACATGAAGCTGGATACATTTGAAAATGGCATTTTTGTCTAAAATCGCTTCTCGTTCACACTGATTTTCAGATTAAAAGTTGATCATCTATGCTAAAACGACCAAAAATGTTTTGTCCCTGTGCATGTGTTAGAGGTCATTCACACAGAATACATTTTTCCATTCCATTGCACAACCTTTCCATTGTTTTTCTATGTAATCATGCACTTGATAGACCCCAATACATTATTAATTCTGAGTGTGCCTCCCATAGTTGAGTGGGCTAGACAAACCACTTGTAGAAAACACACTCTTTCATCTCTCCGAAACTTTAACCGACACTTTTGGCACCAGTTTTTGCACATTTGCACTGAAGAATCTAACTGAGGATCTGAGAATCCTTGTAGCAAACTCATGTGTGTGTCACTTCAAGAAAGCAACCGTTCATTTGTGTTGTGTTGTATTTATTATTTGTTATTATTTGTTTGTTATTATTTTATTTATTATGTTTTATTGTCATCAATATGTTTTATTTAATCATATGGTGCTTAGTCATTTATATAATTAGCATTATATCATTTTATTGATTATTAGTAACAAATTGATTATTATTATTATTGATTATTATTTGTCATTTGATTATGTTTTTTTATTTTATCATTACTATTTTCCTATAATTATTGCTTTATTATTATTTCATTTTCACCAATTGGTATAATCTTATGACTGTGTGGATTTAAGCCACACTTGTTTTTAAGAGTAAGAGATAAGAGAATGTTTTCATTTCAAGGTCTGTATTGTCTCTGGACAATGTTGTGAAGCAGTAATTTTCCATTGCTGTTGCTTGTGGTTTAATAACACTTGTTGTATTTAACACTTGTTTGAATCATTTACATCTAAGATTATTCAGTAAATGCTGCTCTTTCTTTATTATCAATACTTCGTCTCTTGCTTCTGCTCCTCTCTAGCTTTCACAGTCAACTTTTATATTGATATGAGATTGTTAATTCAGTTGAATACTGGTTAACGGGTTTAGGTATTGGGCGGCTCTGCTGGCTTGTTGTCTGGATACCCAGGGAAACAGACATTTTCTGACAGGATCTGGCATCTGGGGCTGGATCTTATTCATCTGGCATGGAGAGTGTGTTCTAACCAGAGTTGGGTGTAACGCATTGCCCAGTAACACATTACTGTATTCTTAATACATTTTTGAGGAACGCAGTATTGTAACAAATTACATTTTACATTTGTGTAATTTGATTAGAGTTACTAAGTAAGTCAATGTAAGTCAATGTAAGTGCGTTACTTGATGCAACATCAGTTATTAAGCATGCACTTTTTTATAATAATATTTTTTTAGGGGATTCACCTTTATTGGTATAGGACATTAGAGATTTTACAGACAGGAAATGTGGGGAGCAGAGATAGGAGAAGGATCAGCAAAGGACCTCAAGCAGGGAATCGAACTCAGGTCGCCGTGAGCACCTTGGTGCTACATGTAGACGGACTAACCACTAAGCTGTTGGTGCCGGCTTGAGCATGCACTTTTAAATAGCTGGAAAACGTGAGCTGAAATGGCTGCAGTTTATTTTGTATTTTTTATAGGTATATTTTATGTTTTAAAAGTAACTTCAAAGTAAAGTAATTAGTAATGGGGCGACACAGTGGCATAGTAGGTAGTGCTGTCGCCTCACAGCAAGAAGGTCGCTGGTTCGAGCCTTGGCTGGGTCAGTTGGCATTTCTGTGTGGAGTTTGTATGTTCTCCTTGCGTTCATATGGGTTTCCTCAAGGTTCTCTGGTTTCCCCCACAGTCCAAAGACACGCAGTACAGGTGAATTGGGAAGGCTAAATTGGCCGTAGTGTATGAGTGTGAATAAGTGTGTATGGTTGTTTCCCAGAGATGGGTTGCAGCTAAAAGTGCATCCGCTGCGTAAAACAAGTGCAGGACAAGTTGGCGGTTCATTCCGCTGTGGCGAGCTCGGAATAATAAAAGGACTAAGCTGAAAAGAAAATGAATGAATGAAGTAATTAGTAATGTAATCAGATTACAATTTTCCAGTATTCATTCATTTGTTGTCAATTACTTTTTAAAAGTAACTTACCCAAAACTGGTTCTAACAGCACCAAACACATTTTTACAAAAAACAGTTATGAAGCATTTATGTGCATTTATAAAGTATACTTCACACAGGTGAGTACGCTTGACAAACCACCTGTAGAAACACTCTTCACCTGTAAAAAAAAAAAAATCCCCCCTTATTATAGCAGTAAATTCTCTGAGCTCAATCAGTTTCTCTGTATAATTAGCACTTCTTGTGTGTATTGCCTCTTCTTGTTGAATCGCTGAATGCCTCCTCAATTGTAAGTTGCTTTGGACAAAAGCATCTGCTAAATAATTTAATGTAAATGTGTGTGACCCTTATGCTTGTGTATTGTTAAAGTGCCACACACACACACACACACACACACACACACACACACACACACACACACACACACACACACACATTTATCTATGAGTCAGACACACAGAGTTTCTCATGTTGACATAATCGCATTACAACAGATGAGAGCGATTGAAACCTCACTGAGAAACGCTGGATGAGGTTTAACATGCTTTAGGAGACAATAATGCAATGTGGGTATATTAGTATGGCTCAGCACTGCCAATGATGATATAACTCTCTGCATCTCTTTCCTCCTCTGCAATGGTTTTTACTTAGCACAGCACTTTTCTACTTTTTTCATTAGCCTCAGTAAGGCACCTCATTTAGAACAAAGAGAGAATGACAGCTTAATGGATTATTTCACCCAAAAATAAAAATAATAATGTCATCATTAATTCGCCCTCATATTGTTTCAAACCTGCATGGCTTCTTTCTATAGTGGAATAAAAAAATATGTTTTAAAAAGGGACTGGCCATTTTTCAGTGGTATTACAAGAAATGGGGAAAGAATATTAAAGCTTCAAAAAAGTACAAAATATAACAGCATGTAAAATTATCATCAATATGGAGCTATAAATTGTAGTCGTTACAGTCTGCAAAGTACTTTTGGGTTATTTTTTTAATCTGGTCTGGTCTTGCCTGAATTAATATATTAATATAAATAAATATATAATCTTTTGGTAAGCGAAATAGACTTTTCAAGTAATTACAAGGAATAATGAATAGTGATGGGAAGTTCGAATCATTTTATTCACTTGGACCTTTAGGTTTCATTCAGTGAGATGAACTAATCTTTTTTGAGTCATTTCGTTCATTTTGCCAAACTATTATTAAAATTATACAAGTTGCTTCCAAACTCATCTACTACTAGCCCAAATGTTGATCACACTACAAACAAGTCATAACTAGAATACTATAAGAAAGAGAAAATAATTCTTCATTGTTTACCTGCTGTTTTGTCTATGATTATGTCAGCTCACACTGTAAAAAACCCCCGTAATTTTACGGTTTATTTCTGGCAGCTGGGGTGCCAGAAAAAAACCCATAATATGACGGCTGTTAATTTGCAGAAATTTACTGTAAAACTAACAGAGGTTGAATAACAGAAATTCACCAGAAATTTAAATTTTAGGAAATTTCTGTAATTTAATATCCATTATTTTACAGTAAATTTCTGTAATTTAACAGTAGTTATTTTACTTTTGTTTTCCCAGCTCCCGGAAACAAACCGTAAAATTACAGATATTTTTTTACAGTGCACCTCTTCTGACAAGTCTTTAAATTTCTGTGGTTTGTTCACGTCACACTGACAGTCCCATGTAAACTTAACCAGTGCACACAGCCTGAGCTGAAAGGAAGCATGATTATTTCATTTTCGAGTCTTCTGGTTTTTGAGTTGTTCGTTCGTCACGTGACAGCATGTAAAGAGAGATGGCTCAAATCGAGGACTCGAGAAATGAACGGATCAAATCTATTTCCTGCTCTGACTGCATATGATTGGCTTCTGTCTTTCAAATGATGAACGAACAACTCAAACTCGATAGAGGATTCGAAAAAGAAACTAATCTTCTACTCCACCTGCACAAATGTTACTCCCTGAGATGCCTCATTGTTCTCGTGTCATACAAAAGATTTGTTCAAAATGAGTGAATTGTTCAAGAATGACCCATCACTTATATTAAATTATTTATGTGCAAGCAAAAAGAATAATTGCAAGTTCAGATTTAGTCTGAACTAAAAGCTGTTGATATTTTATTGCAATACATTACTGAAAAAGTAATCTGGAATCCAAAAAAGTAATCTGAATTACTTAAATGATTATTACTTGCCTAGATAGGGCTTGACATCACTTTAGGTGGAAATCTTACACTGTGTATTTTACACACTATTGCGGTGGCCGAAATACAAAAAACATGCAAATACAAAAACACTAAGAAACAACAAACTGAGAAAATATCTTCATCAGTCTGACACCACATAGCCTACACACAAAATCTCACATGCAAATAGCGAAACATTCGGTCACACTTTATTTTGATGGTCCGTTTGTTGAATTCAAGTTACATTGCATCTACATGCCAACTAATCATCATTAGATTATAAGTAGACTGTTAGGTTGGGGTTAGTGTAAGTTGACATGTTCTTGCAAAGTTTCTTATAGTCAGTTAAATGTCTGTTTAGCAGCAGTGTCAACAGATATTAAGCAGACAGTCTACTAATACTCAAATGGACCATCAAAATAAAGTGTTACCAAACATTCAAATAGCATAAACCACAATTCAACAAGTTACAACATGATTAAATTTTGGGTGAAGTTTGCTTAATTATAGGAACTTTAATCCAGCAGGGTATAACAAAATTAGTTTTAAGGTTAGTAAAGTTATGTTGTTTAATATCTACCTATTGTATTAGAAATAAAGTTTATCCAGGTGGTTGTTATTCAAAATAAATTCTGAGAGCCTTGTTGGTAGCCAGATGGAAAGTAAGAAAAATACTACCGGCTGGATGTACTTTATCTAGCTTATTGCATAGCTACTTGCCACAAAATGTAAAAAATTAGACACAAAGCATTATTCTAAGTCTTGGTGCCATCTTGTGCTAAATCACAAGATGGCACCAAGCAGTCCAAAATGGGCAAATATGAATGTGGATGTATGGATGTGGATGTATTGGAGTAAATGTATTCACTTACAGTCAAGGTGATTCGAAGTACGCTAGTGAACTTATGTTATTTCAGCAGTTGTTATCTGGGAATAGCATAACATCATTTGGATGGTGCGAATGACCAATGAGAATCAAATATTCTAGAGAGCCTTTTAATAACTGGGAATAACTAACCTGAGAATGTCACAGCCAATCAGAATAAAGTATTCCATAGACTCATGTAGTAAACCATTCATTCATTCATTCATTTTCCTTTGGCTTTGTCTTTTTATTCATCAGGGGTCACCGCAGTGGAATGAACCACTAACCTATTCAGCATATGTTTTACACAGCGGATGCCCTTACAGTTGCAACCCAGTACTGGGAAACATCCATACACACTCATTCACACAAATACACTAAGGCAAATTTAGTTTATTCAATACACCTGTACCACATCTCTTTGGACTGGAAACCCACGACAAAACGTGAAGAACATGCAAACTACACACTGATATGCCAACTGGCCAAGCCTGGACTCGAACCAGCGACCTTCTTGCTGTGAGGCGACAGTGCTAACCACTGAGCCACCGTGTCGTCTCTGTAGTAAACCATAATAGCATAAATCAAGTTATAATGAGTTGTAATGTTTTAATTCTTCTTTGAAGTATCATTGCATATTACCAGAGAATTTAGAGTATAGACAGCCACTTCAGAGCAGCCCTAACTCAGCTGTGTAAAGACACCTTAGGAGACTATATGTAGTGTCAAAAAAACAGATTTATTCTTTCTGATCCAACATGAAGGGCAAAAATCAGACTCAACCTCAGGGAAGTCAGTGCAAGTCAGCAAAGACATTATTCTGTTTGAACTTTTCTCATTCACCCTTTAATCACTCTGCCGGTCATTAAGTCCAACTCTGATTCCCTCTATCCTGATTTATACCATCGTTCTTTCTTTCGCTGCCTCTCTATGCGTCTCTCCTTTTTTATTATCACGCTCTGTCTTTCTGCCTGTCTCTCTTCTCTTCTCCAGGGTCAGGTTCTGTGACAATTACTTTTAATCTGCCTCCATTACCAAATCTCCCTTCCATTCCTTGGTTCACAGTATTAATCACTTTAATTGCCACAGAGTCTGAGACACACACCGCTTTCAGGCTCTTCTGAAAGGTGTTCCCATTGTGAGTCTAATCCCGATAAATGGCCACTTTGGCAGTTATTTCATTATTTCTCATCTTCTCCGCAGTCATCAGAATCCCACTAAACCTCACAAAATCCTTTGAATGTGTGACTGTGTGTGTATTTGGAAAGGACAAATAATAGTGTATTCTGAGAATTCTCTCTCTCTTTCTTTGTGTGTGCATGTGACAGTATTAAAAACACACATTGTTCTCTGTGTGGGTGTGTGTTTGGAAGTGAAGGATAAAAAAAGCCTCATGAGTGATTCTCAAGTGCACTGTATGTGACAGAGCAGGTTAAAGGGACAGTGCACCCAAAAATGAAAATTCTCACCCTTCACCCGTCGGGATTTATGTTTAAGACTCAAGGGCTTTATTCTGCGGAAACAACCGCCTGGATGTACTTTACCCCATTTATTGCATAGATATTTGCCACAAAACTTTTTTAAAAATTAGACCAAACATTATTCTGAGTTGTAATTGTTTATTATAAAGCTGACAGAAATGAATATCCCAGCAGTTGATTTCCAGGAAAAACAAACCTTGGAATGTCACGACTGACCAGACAACCGTGTAATAATTTGCAGTGGTGTAAAGTAGCTGTGATTCCCGTCCAATGAAATCGCACTTAGAAAATAAATCACATCATACTGAACAATCTCAATACATGGGTGCTTTTTAATGCAGCAAATCCTTTGGAAGCACTAAAAATGTCTAAGAAGATATCAACATCACACAATGACCCAGGTTTTTTTCACTGATGAGAAAATGAAGGATGTCGACTGTATGATGACTGAAATCGCCAAACAGCCTTAAACAATCACTAAATGGAACGAATAAAGAATAGAAGGAGGGGCAGAATGAAGGAAGGGCCGAACAAGGAATGGATGGACTGGACTAATGAAGGAAGGAAGGACCAAATGAATAAAGGAAAGATTAAGGAAGGACTTAACAAACTAAGGAACGAAAGAAGGAACAAAAGAACGAAGGAAAGAATGAATGAGGGAACGAATTAAGGGAGGAATGAAGAAACAAGTGAATGTATTTTTTATAACAAACAATTGAATTAATGAAGGACAGAACAAACAAACAATGGATGGAAAGAATGAAGGCATGAATGACTATAGGAAGATAACTAAATGCACTACAGAATGTTACGTTTACACATCCCTGCACAAACTGCACGTAAACGCATCAACTTTTCACAACGTAATACTCACTACTCAATACTTTTGAGTGCTTTGAAAAGTGTTATTTTTTACTCATACTTTGAGTAGTGTTTACAACAGGTACTTTTTTGCACTACATTTTTGAGCAAGTATGGTTTATCAGTACTCTTTCCACCACTGATAACTTGTGACAACTGCCTGGATGAAATGGATCTCTTACATATCAAATGTCATCAATGCCAATAATGAAAAAATATCACTCACTTTCTCCTTTCATACAAATGCAGATGCTGTCATAGAATACATATTACCACAGTATGGTTCAAAAACACTATAATATTTAATATATTACTATAGAATATTTAAGCAGCTCTACTGTGTTTATTTTACATGTCAGACCTCAACAAACACCTATGATGGACCTATGATGAAATAACCATGGACTGATGATAGTTTGCTTTGACTGTTTGTTTCAAATTCCTGAATTGAATTCAAAACAATTTTTGACCTGATTAAAATGTCGTTGTGCTAGTTCATTCTTTGATTTGGCTTGAAGCATATTAGGGCCACATCCATTCACGTCAAAAGCTAAAGTATAGTTTAGGCATTATTAAAGCAGTCATTGGTTTTGTTCCTGAATGAATCAATGTTTAGAACTAATTGGTTTAATCAATCATTCAATGACTCATTCATTAAGCTGATATATGTCACTTTCTGCCATGATCATGTAGCCTGCAGAAAGAATATCCCCTAAACAATGGCAAACATAAAAAAGAGGTCACATTTCATTTTGATGGTTCGTTTGTTGAATTTAAGTTACATTGCATTTACATGACAAATCATTCTTAATAGATTTTAAGTAGACTGTTAGGTTAGGGTTGGGGTTAGTGTAAATTGATATGTACTTGCAAAGTTTCTTATATTCAGTTACATGTTTGTTGAAGGAGCAGTATCAACAGATGTTCAGCTGACAGTCTACTAATACTCAGTTGGACCATCAAAATAAAGTGTTACCAAAGAAGAAAAGAAAAGTAGAATAAAGTAGAGTTGAACTGTTTATTAGCACTGTTGAAATCAACCAAACATGTCAAGGACTAGCTCTTTTACAATTGATTTCAACATTTCATGTTACAATTTTCAATAATTTCATGTTCATTTTATAACAACATAATTTATAAACTGCAGTTGTATGTATGAGATAACTTCTGATTAAAAATGTAATCTTTTTATTAGAATTTGATTAGAAGGACAACCAGAGTATGTAACTTTCATACAAGTGTGTTTTCAGTTGGTCCTTTGTATTTTTGTAAGACATTGATATCTTGTAGTTAAGGTGTGACTTACAGTGGGGATTGAACCCCCTAATTAAAGCTTAATTCCCTCAGAAGGACATCAAAACAAGATGTTGTGTGGAGGGGGGTGAAAAGGGGGTGGTTTATGGGTGAAAAGTAGTTTGAGCTGATCTGTTAATAATAATATTAATAATACATTTTACCATGCCTATATTGAAGTGACATGGTGGAGAAGTTGGTAGCACTGTTGACTCACAGCAAGAAGGTCACTGGTTCGAGTCCTACCTGGGTCAGTGTGGAGTTTGCATGTTCTTCCCGTGTTCGCCTGGTTTCCTCCGAGTGCTCCAGTTTCCCCCACAGTCCAAAGACATGTGCTGTAGATGAACTGGGCAAGTTAAATTGTCTGTAGTGTATGTCCTGGTCCTCCAGGTTGGTGGTCGAGCGTTGGGCTAACAACCCACCTCATAAAAAGTAGATGTTATGAAACACCAACATGGTGCGGCTAAAGATATAAATGGCCCTGGGTGTAAGTAAAAGTTTGCCTATAGTGGTTCATACCATTGAGAATGCATGGTTAAGCCAGCAGACTATGCAAGAAAATTCTCACCAGTTGGAAATCGGCAGATCTGGCCAAACGATAAGTAGTCCAAGAGACACCGTAAGTATTATGAAGACACTTTTCTTGTAAATTGGATGCTTGAATCTACATATAACCTAATAGGAAAGTCTAATTAGACCCTGAGGACTCTATTTGAATTATCTAAGTCCATGGTAAGTGCACTGTGTAGGGTTCGAATCCACTTTTGCTATTTTAAGGATGAGAAAAACAGTCAGTGCATCCAGCGCAAAGTCTAAAAGGGTTGTTCTTATTTTTTAATGAGTTATGTGTGTGCTTCTAAGCATAAAATGCATTAAACCAATCAGTCACATCTCCCATTCCCTATATGAGTGAGTTGTGGTCGTGCCATGGTGCATTCACTATTACCATGGTGGACTTTGTTAGCAGAAAAACTGAATTCTAAATTAGTGAGGAAACAGATTTCAAGCAGATTATCTTCAGAAAGAGACAGATTTCACCAACACCTACTGAGGTGAAGACATAGGAGAAGGTAGCAGTTTTTATATTTATGTAGACAAAAATTGTTCTACAATTTAATCCTTTACTTTTTATATTTAAAGATATTTATCTGCTGCTGTGCATCTGTGTGTTTATTAAGTAACCTGTACACAAGAAAATATTGATTTTAGAGCAGATTTTAGTTGGTCAATGGAACAGTCTTTTTCAATCACCTCAAAATAGCAAGGTGCCAACATTGTGCCTTAATCAGTGTTGGGGAAAGTTACTTTTGAAAGTAGTCTATTACAATATTGAGTTAATCCCCCCAAAAAGTAACTAAGTGTGTTACTTAGTTACTTTTTATGGAAAGTAATGTGTTATATTACTTTTTAGTTACTTTTGCGTTACTTTTCCTCACCTGGCCGAGGTTGGATTTCTTTCAGCATGCAGGTGCTTTTTCACTTTTTTATAGAGAAGCTCTGCATTTAACAACCACCTATATACCTTCATTTTCCTTTAAAAACTGTAAAACGTAAAAAACGTTGTTGCTTCTACAGTAGACCGTGACTGCATCTCCTCAACAATAATAGCAATAACCATGTGTTAGTTTAGTTGAATTAACTGTTTTACCTGGAGAACGTGAACTAATATCAATCATAGCTGAAAGTGGGTTGAGGGTGTAGTGCTTCGCATCCAGTTTTCTTGCAGTTGTCAAGAGTGTTACTTACACATAATCTACATTATCAACAATCCTTTTCTTTAAAGAGCTCTAAATAACAAGAATCCATTGCAAAAATGTAAGTCTGTAGTGATGACGGGTGATTTGCGAATGAATCGTTAGATTTATCCAAATATTCTAAGTGAGATCTTCTTTTGTTCCTCACTTCGTCATTTTTTTTTTTCTCGCCACTGGCTTGCTTGGATTGGGACTTGTGGATCGATGGATCTGCTCTTCAGAGTTTGGACTTTCAGCAGTGAAATTTAAACCACACTGAACTGAACTAAACTGACTTCAACTCTGAAAACTGGACTTTACTAGAACTTCTATGTTAAGCTGCTTTAACACAATCTACATTTACATTGTAAAAGCGCTATATAAATAAACATGAATTGAATTGAACTGGTAGAACCAGTTCATTAAATTGAACGGAGTTGTCGTGAAATGGTTTGCGTCTTCAGTTAGCACTAACATACCGGATACCCTCTCTGACTCGAAATAAACCCATATGCAGTTATTCAGTTACTAGAACAGTACACTGACTCATCTGCTGTGAAAAAGGAGACCCAATGATGAGGATGAGTGTGAGCCGACTGTCTGTTTCCTCGCAGCACGCTCTCTAATTAAGTGTGAGACTCAACCTGACAAAGGTAAATTTTATTCAACAATATGGTTTTTAAAACAAATTAAGCAAGGTAAAAAGTAACTCGCGCTACATTTTTTTAAAAAGTAACTCAAATAATATTACTTATTTTTAAATGTAATGCATGTTACTTATAACGCATTACCCCCAAAACTGGCCTTAAGACGCCTCCTTTTTAGACCAGCACACCCATGGGCTCACAAATGTGCACAAATGCATTTGAAACTAGCAGAAAAAAACCTTACATCACACCTGGAACCACATTGTGCTAGCTGTATGATAGGGCCCAGAGTGTATATTGTAACAGACGCCTATACGCTCATCCAGTAACAATCTTTTATGATCAGCCAACAAACTTCTAGTAGTGATGGGTGAATTACTGGTAAATGCTTCAACAGATTTGATACCCTTAATATAAATGCACATCACCTCATCTAATATATCTCATTTATTGTATAAAGGCACCTGGGGATATGTGTTTTAAGCTGATGCTATCACTGCAGTGCTATGTGAGCTCAACGGGATGAACAATAAAGTCTATAAAGAGAGTACGAGACTGTTAAATAAAGGAAAGCGTGGTTAACGTAGGAGCAGGTGAGTGAGAGTAATAGATGGAAAGTGTCTCTTGAGAGACATTGAAGAAAATGGAGATACAGGAAGAGGATATTTGTGGACGTGGAGGTCTTTAGTGGTGTTCTCCTCCACTTGCGGCTGCTGTCGTCCTGAAACCCTGAATGATTTATTAAAGAACGCTTGCGAGAGAGGAAAGGAGGGACGGAGAGGGCAGCCAGGCGAGGCCTGATTAACCGGAGGAGGGAGAGAAGACAAGCATCCTTCTATTATTCATTACTCCGGGGGAAGAGAGAGAGGGACAGGAGGGTATGGAGAGCAGGGCTGGAGATAAAGACAAAAACAGAGGGAGTAGAGGAAAGGAAAAAGATGGGAAGATATTTTTATATGGCACTCACTGTCTCTTTTGCCCTATTTTGAGAGCCTCACACACTCCTGCATGCTGAGAGTGAATGTGTGCCATACCAAATGAGATGTTTCATACATGCAGTGTAAATTACAGGGTGGTTTGGGCTTGAACCGAAACTAGAAACAGAACTGAATGTACAGTATAATTTAAGAGTCGACTACTGCAGAGAGAAAAAAAGTATTACGGTTAATGTAGTTATTAAAGTGCCTGCAGTGACATGATTATGGTTATTCACTTAGCTGTATGCAAATGAGAAACGCTGTAGTACATGTGTATTCATGAATAATCCAACAGAGTCTGGAGGCAATGTTTTCTTGAAATCTGAGTCTCATCATCTAAATGTAAATATATCCTGCCACACAACATTATAAACTTATGAACTGAACAAATATCTGTAGCATTGTGTTTGTTTATTGATCTCAATTTACACAGAATATATGTCATTTACTAAACTCTCGACTCGCATGTACAGTTAAAATATGTTTTGTTTTGATCTCGAAATTAGAGAACAATTTGCAAACACTTTTTGTCAGGTGTCACTGGAGTCACCCCTGTTACCTGAACCCACTCACAGCCATTCACATTCCCCTGATTACTAATTGACAGCACCTGTTCACAGAGCACTCACCTTAAAGCTGCGGTCACACTACAGTTTGAGCTTGCCAAATTCTGTCTGTTTAGACAAAGATGTTTAGACATTAAGAAGCCAGAGAGGTCCTGTTTTGATCCTCGATTGGTCTCACGCAGTCAAGTGATGCGATTTTGCAGGTCAGAGTTCCCCAACTTGATGCATGACCTTGCGTTTCCAGTCGGACACATTCGCGTGCGTATGAATGGAAGTCTATTGAGAGAAAAGTCCAGTGTGACCGCAGCTTAACTCGGTCATCGTTGATCCTGATACTCACATCTAGTGTCATCTCCTGATTGCTCCATGTGACTACACTCCTGTGATTCTTCTCCTGGCTTCCAGCAATCACCTGAGTGCTGGTATTTACCTGCATGTACTGATGGTTACGTCTTCCTAGATTTCCCTGCTTGTGTGTTGCGTGTGTCTCACGAATTTCTGTAAACATCCCCTCAGACTTCAAGAATGCACAGTTAAGACTTTGTTTGACTATTCTCAATAAACACTTGTCTATTTACTCCTTTTTTATTTAAAAAACAGTTGACAAGTTTGTATCAATTTGTTTACAATACAGAACATGAATTACATTGTCAATGAAAAGACAAAAGAGAGAGAAAGAAAATAGTGATAAAAATATGATATAAACTTGAGGGTAAGACATTTAAGAATCAATTACAGTATATCAATTAAAGTCATTACAAAACAAAATAGTTCTGTTTGCTATCTTATTTTCAGATAATGAAATTAAATGTAAAGACTAAGTTCTTGGTAAAATATGGTTTGGTATTAGTAAATTTGCATTTGTGGATATGGAATTTACAAAGAAAATAAATTTTAATTTATAACAAAATATGCATTTCTTCTTGGCAGATTGGAGGCAGATTCCTAATAACCAAAATTAACTTCTTTAAAAGTAACAGAATCATTTTGTTGTATATTATCATTAATAAATGAGCCAATATGTTTCCAAATTGTTCAACATAATTAGAATCCCAAAATAAATTAAAAACAGAATGTTTCAGAATGAAATTGACAAAATGAACGTTTTACATCAATATTAGAATTAAACTTTTTCAAAAATTGTTTAATAGGATACAATTTGTTTATTAATTTCAAAGACACTTCTTTGACCTTGTTGGCAAGGAAATATTTTTGTAGCAAAGACCATATTTTTTCCTATTTCAAATCTTTTTATATATTATACCAATAAGAAATTACAGGGGACAATGTAACAACCCTTTTCAATAATAAGAGATCTCATTTTGTAGCGTCTATCTTTTTTATTAGAAAAACTCATTTTACCTATAAACGTCTCTGTCAGGCGTTTATATGTCTTTTTTAGGAGGGGGATGATTGCCATTTTTACATGTTTTGTGTGTGTATTTTACTCCTACTCCTGTGCTGTTCCTTTGTGGGACATGAATAATATTTACAGGAATAATGTAATCTTCATCTTTCAGAATTAAAAGGCATTTTAATTGTGGTTTTACCATGCTAAAGCAGTGCTTTACTGTAGAAAACAAAGCGATTAACGGTAGAGAACATCAATGATAATAAAATTGACTCATCTTCTATGTAACTGCTGTATACTTCAGTTTATTAATGTTTTACCATAGAATTTGTTTTGCTGCAATCACTGAAGGCAGTTATTTCATGTTCATCAAATTAAGCAAGATTTAATTTGTTCTAATTGGGTTCACAGAATTGTGTTTACTGAGGTACAATCATTGATCAAACTCTCCAGGAGTAAATAGAAATTATTATAAAATGTAGTAATGGGATAATTTGCAGTAATTTCCATCCACGCACATGTGCCACTCTGTGCATATTGCATTGAGAAATACACTTGTTTACAGAAAGATCTCCCAACTGTCTATCTTATAAAGCCAATATCTTCGGCAGTAATTACTCAGCACATGGCTTTTAATACTTGAGAATGAACATTAAAATAAAGATGAACATTCAGCATTTATGACTCCACGGACAGGGATCTTGCGTAAGGAGGGGCCACGTTAATGTGTGTGTGTGTGTGTGTGTGTGTGTTGGTGTGAGTGTGTGCTGGTTTTTTGGTGTTTACAAGGACAGCTTTTTGTATAATGACATGGGAATGATATAATTGTACTCTATCAGAATTACAAGGAAATGCCTTATGTTCTTGTAATTCAAAACGCTTCAAAATCATATTAATGGGGTCTTTTGTCATTCCACAGATTTCCTGTGAAGGTTGGGTTTTGGAGTAGGGGTGCGGTAGGGTCATATAATTAGCATTTTCTGTATAAGATGCATTAATTCTATGAAGTGTCCCTGTGTACCATGTATACAAGTACAGTGGGCCAGTGTTTTTACTATTAAAGAGATAGTTTACCCAAAAAGGTTAAAATTTACACATCATTTATTCATTCAGTCATATTCCTTTGCATTAGTCCCTTATTTATCAGGGGTCACCACAGCACAATGAACCACCTACACATCATTTAATCACTCTCAAATATTTCTAAATTTTCTTTTTAGATATTCTGAGGAATGATGGAAACCAGTAGCGACAAAAAATACTATGGAAGTCAATGGCTTTCCAGCATTCTTCATAATATCTCCTTTTGTTTTCAACAGGTATAAAGAAACTCAAACAGTTTTGAAACAAGTGGAAGATGTTTAAGAAAATTTTCTTTTTTTGGATGAACTATCCACTTTAGCAAATGCTAAAACTCTTAAAATGTCACATTATGATATTTTAAAGGTTCCCCGTTTTGTTTTCAAGGTCTTAAACAGTGACAGAAGAGTCTTCGCATTGATCCCGTGGGCCAGCCTGATCACCTGCTGGTGATCTACTCACACTTGCAGTTCTCCACAATTGACGTCCAGTGTCCTCCAGCCTCTGGCACATAGACTGCAGCTTTCCACAGAAAGTATGGCCAGAGGAGAAATGGTCATGCCCAACTGAGCCTGGTTTCTGGTTTTGAGGTTTTTTTCCTTTACTTTAGTCAATTGAAAAAGTTTTGTTCCTCACCACTGTCACCACTGGCTTGTTTGGTTTGGGACTTGTGGAGCTGCACATCGATGGATTTGCTCTTCAGTGTTTGGACTTTCAGCAGTGAAATTTAAACCACACTAAAACTTCAACTCTGAAAATTGCACTGACAGTTTAAATTTACTAGAACTTCTATGTTAAACTGCTAAGACACAATCTACGTGAAGTTTATTTATAAACTAATTTCGAAAGGATCACGTGCTTATGATTGCTTGCAGCGGCCCCACATTATCCAATTTATTCACCAATCAGATGATTCCTTGGCCACTATAAGTGCCCTGGGTTTCATACCACAGACATCTTCGCTTTGAGGCTTCGTCACAGCCAGCCACTGCCACTACTACTACTGCTACTACTACTGCTACTGCTACTGCTACTGCTGCAACTGCTGTTGCTACTGCTACTGCTACCGCTACAACCACAACAACAACTTCAACAATCACATCTCCAACTACAACTCCAACCACAACAATCAACACCATGAGCAATACCAATTATGACAATAACAGCAACAATAACAACATCATGCCAGACGACCAGGACACCAACCCTCAGGATCATTCCATCAACATCGATTCCTCCCCTGCAACTCAACATTACCTAGCACAGCAAGGCCCCCAGCCACAACCCGAAGACTCAACAAGAGGCAGAAGAATCACCCACTCCACCACCAGACTGCACCGCCACAGATCACCATCAACAGCCGCATTAAGAATTCATAATATTTCACCTACCTCATCCTATGTCTCAGCCACCTCCTCCATCCAGCTGTCAAAAAGAATAACTGTCACAGAACTCTGGAAACTCCTCGCCAATCTTGGCATCCATGCTCCACAAAACCTCAATAAACCTCAAATTATACAACAACGCCACTTCGGACTCTCACCCCTCACTCAGCCTATCTGCTAGATCAACCATCTCTCCCACATCCTCGCCTCCGGCTAAACAACTGGCGATCAACCAAAAGGTTTTCGAGGATCTGGGGATCCCCAGACTATAGCAAGAGAACTACAGCCACTATAAGTGTCCAAGGTTTCATACCACAGACATCTTTGTTTGGAAGAATCCCCCCTTCCACCCCTACTTCTCCTCCTTTCCTAGATGGGTGGCACGGTGGCCCAGTGGTTAGCACTGTTGCCTCACAGCAAGAACATCTTTGGTTCCGGTCATTAACAAAACCAGCAGACGTTCCTGTGCAGAGTTTGCACATTCTCCTCATGCTCGTGTGGGTTTCCCCCACTTCCCTCCCACCGTCCAAAAACATGCAACTTAAGTTAATTAACTAATCCAAATCAGCACCATAGACATGCACTTAGCAAGTAGCTCTCTCTTAAGAGCAATCTCTGTCTGTTTATTAGCTTCTACAGCAGGGGAGTTCTCAAGTTCTACCTGAGCTCAAACTCCCCTCTTGCCTTGCAACGGGAGGTAGCCCTGGGCTCAAGGATCTTTTGAGTTTAGGGCTCTCTCTTGGGACAGCTTGCCAAACAAGATTTATAATCAATCATCAGCTAAGTGTGAACTTTTGAAATTGTAAAAGCGCTATAGAAATAAACATGAATTGAACCCTAACTCTTCATTTTCTCCATAATATGCATTTAATATCACTACATTTTTCAAAGATGTCAAACAATCTGTTCAGTTTTGTTCTTTCTAAACTTTCTTTGGGGCAAGCCTCTAATTGGTCTGATGTGTCTGTGATTGGTCTACTGATTACAGTATATGTCAGTGAGCAAGTGGAGTTTATTAAAATTCAACCTAGCATGAACAAAGCAAAGTACAGATGACTGCTTTCAAAGCACTGCTTCATGAAGCTTGGAAACTTTCATAAAACTTTTGTTTCGCATCGGTGGTTTGGAGCGTGTATAAAATTGGCTATGTCATGTGTTTCAGTTAAAGAAGTTTCGTTATGTCATTACAGTTTTGAAACATTAGAAATTTTAATGATTTTAGGCTGGGACATGATCTTTGTAATACCATAAAATCCACAGGAATCATGTGGTCACTGAACAGGTTTCATCATTTTTATTTGATCTCATATCAGTTTAACGGGTTTATAGATGCTTTAATGAAACATTTGTGAAAACAAAAAGGAATAATATTAGTTAATAGTCTCTTGTTGACCTGTTTAGCAGAACCCACCATGAAACAATCAATAGAAGCCTTGAAAATGTATAAAATACGCATGCAGATACTTCATATTTAATGATATTAAACAAAACGTTAATTGCAGTTATAGGTTTTACTTTTAATTTAACCTGCAGTGTGTGTGAAAAAGCTTGATCTACGTTTTGCCTTAGGATTTTTTTGCATTTACATGTTTTTTACCAGCAGGTGTCCCTACAATGTGGTGTTTCAAACACTTTAAAAAGATTAAGCATTTTGTGAAACAATTTGTTCAAATTTTCCTTTGTTTTTCCCCATCACTGAAGCAATGCATGACTTGAACCGACTTGATGCAGACATGAGATAAACAGAACAAAGCACAAACTCACCAAACAGCAGGTTACACAAAAAAACAAAGCTAGACAAAAACAAATGGAAACATGAAGGTTTTTTATATTAAATAAAAAAGAACATGTGACACAAACAACCAATGAGAGTCAAAAAATCAGTCAGCAGACAACAGATATCACTTGGCAACCAATCACTGGAGGGGCAAAAAAATCACATGGCAGGACAAGCACAGGATATCTCTATATACCTTTATTGTGAACTCATTTTAAACTATATTTACTAACAAGTGTTCATGATACGTTAAGGCATATTTGGTCACGACTTTACTTAAAGGGGCCAATTGCATGAACTAGTTTGTGCAAGTGGAGAAAGGTATGTGCAGTATTTTTTTGTTCTTGGATGAAATAGCCATGGTGACGTACTGAAGAAAAACAGGACAAAAAAATGTTTGAAATGGAATTTATCTGGTAAATTATTTTTAAATGAGTTAATTTTTAATTATATTTTTTTCCTGAAATGCTAGAACAATGTACATTAAATGATGAAAAAGGTCATCACCTCCTTTATATAAGGACCTTCTTACACTTCACATTTATAACAACATTTTCTGAAATGTGATCGGAAATGCCATTCATAAGTCAAGACCAACATTCTTATTATGCATGTAAATGTTTAAATGCTTCAAAATTGTGATAATCCTAAAGCATCCCAGTCATTTGCACCATTCTGAAAGCAACTGTGATGCTATCTTTGTGCTTTCAGGACTAACAGCACAGAATATGCATGAAATATATGCATTGTGATCCAGGGTAATGTTAGCATACCAGCAAGAAGGATGAACCACATCCAACAGGAGTAACGTTGGACACAAAAGGAAGCTGTCTGAGAGGAATGTCTAGGTGCTAATGTAACCCCGCCGGTCCTACGCCACCCAACCCGCTCCGAGCGGGTATCGAACCGGCGACCGTCCGCATGGGAGTCAGGTGCTCTACCAAGGAGGTTAAAGACCATGGCCTCTAGTGCCTGTCGCTAGAGCACCTTTAGAGGTCAGAGGAGGGAGGTTTACCTGCACAGCACTTACTAGCTGGCCTCCGTTACACTCACCCCCCTAAACCTCACTCCCATCCGGGTCACGGCACCAATGTAACCCCGCCAGTCCTACGCCACCCAAACAGCTCCGAGCTGGTATCTAACCGGCGACCTTCCGCATGGGAGTCACATGCTCTACCAAGGAGGCTAAAGACCATGGCCTCTAGCGTCTGTCGCCAGAGCACCTTTAGAGGTCAGAGGAGTGAGGTTTACCTGAACAGCACTTACTAGATGGCCTCCGTTACACTAACCTGGATTGTATCAAAAAATATATAAAACTACAGCTTCCCAACTTACTGCATAATTAAATGTGTACCTCAACTCCAGCAGTAAAAATTCGGGGCTGTGGACATTGTAAAATATGTATTGTTCTCTGATGAGTCCACCTTTACTGTCTTTCCCACATCCGGGAGAGTTACAATGTGGACAAGCCCCAAAGAAGCATACTCACCAGACTGTTGCATGCCCAGGGTGAAGCATGACGGTGGATCAGTGATGGTTTGGGCTGCAATATCATAGCATTCCCTAAGCCCAATACTAGATGGGCTGCCAAGGACTACCAAAACCATTCTGGAGGACCATGTGCAATCAATGGTTCAAACATTGTATCCTGAAAGCGATGCCATGTATCAGGTTGATAATTCACTAATACACACAGCAAGACTGCTAACAGAATCATTTGATGAACATGAAAGTGAAGTTGAACATCTCCCATGGCCTGCACAGTCACCAGATCTAAATACTATTGAGCCACTTTAGGGTGTTTTGGAGTAGCAAGACAGGAAATGTTTTCCTCCACCAGTATCACATAGTGACCTGGCTTCTATTCTGCAAAAAGAATGGCTCAAAATGCCTCTGGCCACTGTGCAGGACTTGTATCTGTCATTCTCAAGGTGAATTGATGCTGTATTGGCTGCAAAAGGAGGCCCTACACCATACTAATAATACAGTACATCACACACTGTATGTATGATATATCAAATTATGCACAGTTATATGAAATGTGTATGTGTTTGAGAGAAAAAGAATCAAATATATCAACTTTATCAACATATTTTTCAGCTTAAATGTTACGGCACCTCTGAAATAATTCAAAACTAACTTGTTAATCAATAGTTTTATCCAAGGTCATGTCATGTGCACTTTATGATCTATTCAGTCATGCGCACCAATGATTTTCTTTCTGCTAATCGTAAACACCAAAATATAGATTACCTTCATATTCAGCTGACGGGTTTCCTTTTCTCCATTTACACATGAAGAAGAAGGAAGAGATAAAGAAAGAGCCTTTCATTTCCAGCACATCATTTTTTTCCACTCTAATCGGTTTCTTTTTCTCTCTCTGTAGAGACATCGGACAAGCCCATCTGTTGGAGGCTGATTACACATCTATTTGTTTTGCGGTGCACGGACACTGTCTTGTCACGTCAAGTGGGCCTGTCAGGAGATGATGGGCCAAAATGCCATCTCTAATAATGGCCGACGCATCTCTAAACTAACAGTGGGTGCCTGAGAGAAAAAAAGGCGGGAAAATGGGGTGAAGAGACAAACTGAGGAATACAAAAAAATAATAAAAACACAGATGGAACAAGACAGTGGGAGAATCAAGAGAGAATGAAACAGATGATGGCTGGCAGTGGAGTGGAACTCAACAAGGCAAAAAAGATGAGCTTTGGGAAATAAAAGGATGAGGTCTGAAAAGTGTGAAAGACTTTTAAAAAAAGCTGAAAATCATTGAGGTGTGCCTTTGGATATGAGGTTTGCTCTCTCTGTTCGAGCCTTCCAAAGCACTCTATTCTCTCTACCCTCCATCATAATGGGGTTCCAATGAGGCATCAAATGAGTTCTGCCTTCACACAATCACTATTCAATACAAAGGCCCATCGCAACAGCACCAGTCCTGCATCAAACACACCTCTCACTGTGAGTGATGAACACTGGTTTGTTCTATGCCTGAAGAAGGACATGCACATCTATACTAATGTAGTGTTGGGGTGACATTTGTATTTAATGTTTATTTGGGGTATTATGTCATTTAAGGCTTACTGGCCAGAAAATAATCAGATGCAATTCAATAATTTGAAAGATTGTATTTAGCATTTAGCATAGGCTCCATCGAATGATAAGAGTTCAGTACGTGGAAGTCACATACTGCAAACCTTAAACATAATTGTTTCTTCACTCTCATGTAACTCCTAGAGGACTGTAGCCAGGAGGGGTTCGGGTGGTTTGAAAGACCCACTCCTCACTGAGGGTCCAGAATTTGTCCCATACATGAGCTCATTTGTCCTATTTGGACTGCTACGCCATAATGAAGTGTGAAAATCACACATCAAAAAAGGCTACTCACTTTTGGGGATTTACACCTACCTAACTTTAAATAGTAACAGTTCTTGACTACAGTAAGCTACAAACACAAACACTTTGAGCTTTACTGTGGTAAAATGGTAAGTTTCATGATCAAAAATATTAAAAGGTTTACATTATGAAGTCATAAGAGAAAAAATGTATTGTGTTCAATATTTGTTTTTATACAAACACAAGAAAACATTAATGTAATGTCCTAGAAAAAATATGCCTAGAAAGTCAAGTTTTTCATAAGTTTATATTTTAAATTTGATTAAGATAGCATACAAAATGAGATTTCTGTAAAAAAGGTTTTCCGAAGCTATACTGGTGTCCTTCTTTCCCTCACCGTCAGAGGTATTTTCTAAAAAACTAAAACAGTAACAGTTGCTGATTAATTTGGTCTACACTCACAGTTCATGTATCTTTGGAAAGAAGACACTTTGGGCTTTATTATCCATAATCTAGAGTTTATTATGCTCAAAATGAAAAAAAGTTATCGATGCTTAAGTAATGTAAAAAATATCTGAAATATCAGAAACATCAGGGTCAAGATGAAGAGTTTGGACATGTTTGGAAAGGGGTTCCCACAGTTTAATGACAATAGTGCTAGAGTGGTGAAGAGAGTGCCTAATTTGCTCTAATTTCATAGAATAAAGAACATTTCTTATCCAACAAGTGTGAGAAGGAGGGTAAAGGCTCTTTCAGTTCAGAAGAATTAACCGCCTAGCCGGAAGGGTTAAGAAGGCTACAAAGTCTACAAAACACTTTTTTATATTTAAAAACTTTGACAGATTCCTATTTTTTTTTTTTTTTGTCTAATGGTATATGATGTAATAAATTTGTATTTTTAAAATAACAATTTTTTGTACATATTATTGTATTATTTCTTTATTCTAAATTTTTAGGAAATGTGTTTGGCACATCAAAAAGTGTGGTTGTTGTGACCATCCAACAAGCTAATCCAGCCAAAAAAAAGTGCTTAAAATGCTGTATTTAAACCTCATAATTAAACAGAAAATGAGGCGAATAACTGAAAAAAGAACCACCCCTATCTCCAGGCTGGCTACGGGCCTGTTCTCTTATATATATATATATATATATATATATATATATATATATATATATATATATATATATATATATATATATATATATATATATATATATATATATATATATAAATACTTTTAATACTATATATTGTATAAAATCCCTGTCAAAATGGCCAACTAGAAACAAAAGATCATTGACTGTGATCATTAATATGCATGCCTTGGGCAGCATTTGATTGGCCACAATGTTTCCTACTGAGATTACAATGATGATAATCAACAGAGCACATTAATATTAACAACCGTTTCAAATGAAAAAAACTGAGCTTTTCATTCTGGGGTAATTCCTGTGGTTATAAAAAAACATAAAAGCATTGCTGCAGAATGTCTTTGCACGTTTATATCTCACAGTTCTGGAAAGGAGATATTTTGTGAGAAATAAAGTAAGAATTGAACATGAATTAAGCACTCAGAATTACTCAGAAGTTCTTTCTGCATTCTGAGCTGTTTTGAGATATTCAGCTTTAAAGTGTTTTGCGTTCCATCAACAGTAACAGTATTGGCTTATGGCAAAGTTACATTTAATGCTAACTCATTTAATATATCAGGACAAAATATTTGTTATCAAGCATATAATATATTGCTAAATGCTTTGTTCAGTGCAGCTGTTAATTTTAGTATAGGCAAATGATTGATAAATGAACACATTATTGCAAGAACAATATACAGTGCATCCGGAGTATTCAAAGGAGTTCACCTGTGGTAAATTCAGTATATTTAAACCATATCTCCTTTCTTCAATTTTATTTTCAATCTTCTGTTGAACACAGTTCCCAGTACTGAGTTGCAGCTGGAAGGGCATCCACTGTGTAAAACATATGCTGGATAAGTTGGCGGTTCATTCTGCTGTGGCAACCCCTGATGAATAAAGGGACTAAGCTGAAGGAAAATGAATGAATGAACACAGAAGAATATATTTTGAAGAATGCTTGAAACCAATAACCATTAACTTTTAAGTATTTGTTTTTCCTAAAATGGAAGTCATATTTACAAAGATTACAGGTTTACAACATTCTTCAAAATATCTTTAAAATATCTTTTAAAATCTTATATTGTGCCCAAAAGAACAAAAAAACTCGAACTGGTTTGGAACAAATCAAGGGTGTAAATGATGACAGAACTATCCTTTTAAGAAAAAAAAAAATGAATAATGAAGTTGTCACAGAATAAGAGTATATGAATAACTCATTTAGGTTTCGACATAAACTTGTAATATGTTTTACAAAAACATTTAAACAGTACAAACATTTTTCCCCTACCCACTCGATAAAGATCACCACTAAAAATAATATTTATGTCATCGTGCACTGAAGACATCTGTGGTTGTTTTACAACACTTTTATTTCATACACGAGAACCCAGCTGCGACTATGATGGTGCACGGTGATGTTTACCCAGACCATCGTTTTCTGAACACTGTATTCAGGAGAATAAAGCCCCTCGAGGCTTATGTAATCTTACCACAAGCATAACCACATTACAAACAACTAGAAAATGAAAAGCTTTTTAGTTGACGCTCCAGTAATTCCAGTGTAGGTGGATTTTATTTAAAGGTTTGACCATAATTATATCTGCTTATGAGTATATTAAATTCGTGTACCACTGTAAATGCCAGCATTCATCTTTGAGTGTGGTGGAATGAACGGTACTGATCCGATAGCAGGCCGATCTAAAGAATCCTCCGGAACTTAATTAACAAGATTAATTGCTAGCTTGCTTTGCTTTAATTAAACCTGAGTATTGTGTTTACTCATACAGGATCATTTATTAATCATATATGCTTCAAATCATACACTGCCTGCCTCTGTTCAATGTTTTAAACGCATTAATCAACTGCAGTCACCGTAATATCGAATTAATACCTGACCAAGACGATGAAGAACATTATGTTAATATATCATTTGGGATACATTACCTTTTAAAAAAATACATACAATGCTGCTTTAGTGACCTCTAGAGGTCACGTGGGCATAGTGTTGTGGGTTGTGTGTGTGTTTTGCCCTCTGCTGGTGGTTTTCATGCACAAAAATGCCCCCCGGATACAGTACAAGCATAATCTGGTTTGCAAATAGCTTTATTAGCAATTATGTAAATCCCTGTAAAGAGCACAACAAACCACAACTAGTATTTATTTTATTTATTCTTTTGTGCAAGAGCATTACAAAGAGAAACAATGTATCAGCGTCTTCTGAAAAGTCACAGTCAATGGATTCAACAAAGAAAACAAAGCAAGCTCTCTCTCTCACACACACACATGCCTCTAATACAAACTTCCCTCACATCAAAGCAAATATTTAACACACAATCCACATGGAGAGCACACCGTTTTAAGAAAACGTTTGCTCATATTCTATAAAGCACACGGCGAAAACAGAGACAGGAATAACCAGTTTAAAAAAGTTAAATAAAATAAAGAGTAACATTATCAAATACTGTAAATCATCTGAAGCGGATTAAGGACACCAGTCTTTTAATCAATATCTAAAAAGCATTTGTGTATCAATGCAAACTTATTGATTAGGAATCGGTAAACAACTACCAAGCAAATGAATACACAAAAAGCAATACTGACATACTGATGAATTCCTTTCTGCTCAGTGCTGAAGAACATTAGTCAAGCCTGTCTGAACAAACAAATTATGAGATATTTATACAATAAATTTATGAAACTGAACCTCTAATAGGTAGCACACTCCGATGTAATGTTTAAATGACAGTTTTCCAATAGTTAGGTTTATATAAACCATTCAATCCACTTTTCCCAGTCAATCGACTTGTCATGTTTGACTACAAAGAAAACTAAACTGGAATTCAAAGGAAAAAAAACAACATTAGCTCTACACTGTACATGTTTGAAATCCCATTATAGTTGTCCATAATGCAAAGTTTAAAACGAAGAAAGTAGAGAAAAGCTCCAACACATTCAAACACCAGTGAGTCTTGTGTTCAGATGACATTTTTCAGCAGAGAGTCTTGGGTCGCACTTTAGGAAAAAGCTGCATGAGAGAGAGAGAGAGAGAACAGCAAGAATGAAGTTAAAGACCTGCTAAACCTCATAGTCTAATGCATGCTTGCAATAGTATGAATATTAGGACATAAATGACCTTGAAAATATGGTTAAAAATTAGAAGAATGTATGAAAGACAAAAGGCTGCTGTGGCTTACCAGACAAACAACATTTATTTTAGACATTACAGGAAAAGAGAGGAGTATCTACTTTGTATACCATTTATTGAAGAAATAAAGCACAAAGACGTTTATGAGGATAAAAACTTTGGTCAAATTGTCACTAGTGTTAGCTTTAGCTTTATTAATTTTAGTTTCAAAAATAATAATTTTATAAATACTAATACTAAAACATTTTGGTAATTATTCTAATGCAGTCATCTCACTGAAATTTTGAGCCATCTGGAGGGCCAATGGGTTCCTTGATACATGAAGCATTGCTCATACAAGAACTATTTATCAAATCTAGCGGTTTTATTTTGGCAACACATCAAACAAAAACTGCATATGAAACCATACAAAACATTCTAGCTATTGACATAACCTCTGTTCCCTGAGATCATTGCGAGCATTGCTTTAATGCATATAGAAGAAAACTCTTGTTTACTGAAGCCAGATTTGTTCCCATTTGTGTAAATGTAAAACAAAGGTGCTTTATCCTGTCAGAAAGGGTGGGACCAGGCTATGACCCTGCCTATTATAACATTCTTCACATTCATTCAAATGAAGCAACAATCAAGAAGTTGTTTTTGTTCCCTTTTGAATGCTCACTGTCATTGCTTTTGAAGCACTTCAGAAGGATCTTACAAATATGCAAATACTAAGTCCCGAACATAGTTGAGGACTATGGTAATTATTGTAGGTATACAGATACTAGGCTGTAAGGCATTGACATTCAGATTATAAAATCTGGCAAATATAGTCACGGCAAGCCGGTGACCCACAAATGTCATCAATAGAGACAACACTGGACCATGCACTGGAGGATGCTATACTCCTGGTAGAGTAGGCTCTCAAAGGCATAAGTTAACTCAATGACATCATATACCCAGTGGGAAAATCACTGCTTATGACTGACAGTCACTTAGACCACACTTAAAGCAGACAAAGAGCTGTTCTGTCTGTCTGTACTCTGTTCAGCACCTTAATCGAGCAGAGGGTCTTACGCCCGATTCACATGGGGCTTCAGCAGCAATTGGCGCTCAAAACATTGAGAAAGTCCCAACGTCTGCAGCGAGCAATGCCACTGAAGTGGTTCTGATGGATCCACAATGCAGTTTGGCAACGCCTGACATCACCCATTCAAAGTGAATGGAAAGCATTGACGCTAACACCTGTGTGAATGTGGTATGAGGGTTTTGTTTGTCGTGTGCAAAAGCAATGTGAAGCCTTTGCTTTAAAGATGTTGAGAGCACTTTGGCAACATAGCCGAGCTTCTGCTTAAGCACAATTTCTTCGTCGAAAGGTCCAAAACTTGAGAGAAGAAGTACTGACTAAGAACATTTGCTGGTCTTTGACTTGCTTATTGCCAGGAGGGCCATTTTTGTCATCAAGGGCCATACCTGGTTCCTCCACAGAGGAGCCACTAGGAGGAATCTCTTTTTACCTGGGGAATCAGCTCCATTTGGGGAACAGATGTGAATCTGTCCAGGGTGCCACAGCACTGACAGTGGTGGTCTACCCCAGGAGTTCTCAAACTCCTGGAGGGCCGATGTACTGCAGATTTTAGCTCCAACTTGCCTGAACATACCTGCAAGGATGTTTCTATAAAGCCTAGTAAGAGCTTGATTAGCTAGTCCAGGTGTGTCTGATTGGGGTTGGAATTAAACTTTGCAGGACACCAGCCCTCTAGGAGAGAGTTTAATAACTCCTGGTCCACCCTAACAGGAGCTTGTGCCAAGCGTTAGGGCAAACATGATCGTTGAGCCAGAGGTGGAGGGGACACATGTAAATTAGGCACAGATGAATAACAGAGGCAGTGGTTGCCTTTAAGTCGACCACCTTCTGAAAATGGTTGAGGGCGCACATTGTCACCAATTTAAAAGACACCACCTGTCGCTCAATAGACAGTGATCACTGGTTATCATCCAAGCACACATTTGGATCAAGTCCAGTAGTGTACACTGGAGACATGGCCAACCAAGAAATAGCATGTTTTGGCATCCTTCACTTCAGTGAGATTGAGATGATACTTGAGCACCACCAAACTTTCCATCTCCTTGCCGATTGATTAGGCCATCACATTCATGGCCTAGAGAGTTAGGTCCTTTAGCTCACAAAAAGCCTTTTGATGTGGGTGTTTAGAAGCACTGCCATAACGTGCAACACTGAGCCAGCCTTGTTATCCAGCACTGAGGTGGTCCTGCAGGGCTTGGAGAAGTGTGCAGCATGAATCCTCAATGTAATGGCAGAAGGCAAACAGAAGTGTGAATAAAAGCTTATTCCAGTTGAGGGAGTTTAGTGTATCCTCTTTGCCCTGTATTGTCAACAGTGGTGAGAATGGCCATAAAAGAAGACCCAGTTCTTGCTGAATAGGGGCATGTCATGTCATGTTATTGTGGACAGTGAGTAAGGACTGTGACATGCCAAGCCAAAGCCAAACAACTAGCACCAACGAAACCCAACTGTGTTATCACATCACGTTGGATCGCATCTGGACCCAAATGCTGTTTATGTACACACCAAATTCATGAAAGCCGACTGAAACAAGAGCCACGTTCTGTGCCTGTGTAAAGAGGATGTGTCTTTCTGCTCTGCTGGGGGCATTAGTCTGTTTTATTGTCACGCAAAGGAGAACTTAATTTCCTATGCGCACAGACAAACGTAAACAAAACAGCATTTAGCGAAATAACAGCAGGCCTCGTTGTGCTTCTTCTTGGCTTGAATTGTATACATGCTACATCACTTCACTATGTCACACTCACGCTCTGATTTACTGTTGAATAACCAATCAGAATTCTCTCATGAGCTGATGTCCGACATCGATTCTACACGCTAAATTGGGCCAACGAGCCCAAGTCTCCATGCCGCCCCTTGTAAGATACCAGTGTTCGTGCCGGCCTTTTGCGGATGAAAGTGAACAGTGGGGGGCGGGCGGTGGTGGTGGTTTTGAGTCTCCATGCCGCCCCTTGTAAGATACCAGCGCTCGCGCCGCCCTTTCACAGACGAAAGCGAAGGGGGGGGGTTGGGGGGTCGTTGTGTCCTGCCCTGGGCGATCGGCCACATTGCCCTTGCCTAAATCCGCCTTTGCACAAATTGTGAAGTTGGAAGAAGGGCCTCAGAATCTGCTTTGAAAGCTTCCTAATCTCCAGTAGCAGAAATGGCCAAAGACTTGGAGTCATCTGCAAGCTCCATGTCAGATGAAATGCCACAGCAGCAGTTGAGGGCCATTGGAATAAATATGACAAATAAATGAGAATTAATGTGACAAATGGCACAATAGGCAGGCTTATATCACATATTCTGGCAGGCTAAAGCCCCCTTGGTTTGTGCAGTTACACTAACGTGAACGATTCAGGCTTTAGTTTTTGAGTAAAACCCACTTTACTTTTATTATTACTTTTATTACCTGAAAAAAACTGCCAACAGCATTAAGGTGGTGAGGTTGAACATATTTTTCCAGTTGTTTTCAATGAAATGCTAAGTGTCTTTTAAAATTCTGAATGCTGAATATGTGCTCTACATTTATTCTGGTTGCTGAGAGTTGAAAAATGCTCATCATTGGTGAAACACAGCACTTTTACTGTGAATTATTAGCCAATCATCCAACCACAGTAGAGGTAGGGTGGGACCAACCTACAACATTCTTTCTACAACTTGCACAAAGACATTTAAATTTAGTCATGATGTTTTTGTCCAAAGTAACTTACAAATGACATCAAGCACGGCAACTGAAAATTGGAGGAAAATTGTGCTAAGATTTTTTGGAGACAAATTATTTCTAAAATCAGCAACAAGCAACAGTATTGTCAACATTCTGTGTCATAACCAAAGGATTCAGCTGCCTAAAATGCTTTGGTGGACACAGACTTCAAATGACAAATTTCACTGTGGAAATAGTGTGAATGTGAATAGTTCCTTAGGTCGAGGTGGTCACCAAAATGTTTTTAGAAAGCTGAAAATGATAGTTTTAGGTATTTGAGGGTGCTTGTGTGTGCACTTTTATTTATCTGTAATTTTTTGCCAATTGAACTTAATCTCTGGTCATACCAATATGATTTAACATTATCAAGACTTGCACATCAGGGCTAAAGATTTCCCCTCATAGATTTTGCAACCCAATTGGTTTGGATGTGTTTGTCAAAATGTGCTGCAATGATAATAGAAGGCTGCTTGCTTTATTGTGACTTCTGTGTCAGCAATGCCTCATGCATACACAATTTAAAATACAAAATATTCTACATAATAATGGCAATGCCCATTTTCTTGTAAATGGGTTCTTCTTACCCCAAAGTAGTTGTTTGGTACAAAGCCCTCTCTCCCGCACAGTGAAGCCCACCACCAGCCCTCGCCCTCAGGTTTCTGCAGAATGGTAACCATGTCTCCTTCTTTGAAGCTGAGTTCATCAGGAGCCTGGGCAGGATATCCCCACAGTGCATACACCACCCCACTGTTCTCTACGCCCATTGCTTCCTCCACACCTAAACAATAGCACAGACATCATGGTGACTACAGCAAACTAAACTGCTGGATACATTATGGGCCAATTTATTAGGTACTCCTTGCTAGCATAAGATTGAGCCCTGCATTTGCCTTCATGAAGTATTCCCAAAGAAATCGCCCATTTCACCACATCTCAAAGGTGCTCCATTGGACTGAGATCAGATTTGTCATTATTGTGCAAACACACAGAGTTTGTCTTGTGTGTGATTGCATGTGTATGAAGAAAATACCAATAAAAACATCAGGGATACACTTGCGAACGAGCGAGCGAGCGAGCACGCACGCACGCATGCACGCACACACACACAAAATATACTGATTTTATTTTTATTTTATTATGTTTTATCCATACATGTTGATTGTTAAATTTACAGTTTAATCTGATCTGTTACTATTTTAAATTTGTATTTTATATTATATACAGTTGAAGTCAGAATTATAAGTCCCCCTCTGAATTCGATTGTAGGGTTAATATTTAATTTAAAAAAAATGATTTCAGTTTATTTTAAGGTACAAATCTGTATGCTGTACACTATTAGCAAAACATTAACTAAGACTTTTAGTTCAACAAACTACTAATTAATAGTGTGTTTACTGTAGGTATTGGGTAGGATTAGGGGTATAGAATAAAAACTTGCAGACTATGTACTTTACACAGTTGTAATCAGATTTATTAAACCTCCTTTGAATTTTTTTTCTTTTTTAAATGTTTCCCAAATGATGTATAACAGAGCAAGGAAATTTTCACAGTATGTCTGATAATGTATTTTTTTTCTGGAGAAAGTCTTATTTGTTTTATTTCGGCTAGAATAAAAGTAGTTTTTAACTCTTTAAAACCCATTTTAAGGTCAAAAATATTAGCCCCTTTAGGCTATCATTATTTTCAATAGTCTACAGAACAAACCATTGTTATACAATAACTTGCCTAATTACCCTAACCTGCCTAGTTAACCTAATTAACCTAGTTAAGCCTTTAAATTTCCCTTTAAGCTGTATAAGTGTCTTGAAAAATATCTAGTAAAATATTATTTACTATCATCATGGCAAAGAGAAAATACATCAGTTATTGAGGTCTTAAACCTATTATGATCAGAAATGTGCTGAAAAAATAAACAGGGGGGCTAATAATTCAGGGGGGCTAATAATTCTGACTTCAACAATATATATATATATATATATATATATATATATATATATATATATATATATATATATATATATATATATATATAAATATATAAATATATATATATATATATATATATATATATATATATATATATATATATATATATATATATATATATATTACAACTACTACTACTATTTATTGTGTTTTCTATACAATAACTGCAATAAAGCAATTATTAAATAGAATTGAATTGAGAGAGAGAGAGGGAGAGAGCCTTGCACAGAAGAGAGATCACCGCTCGCTCTGCTGCTTGTTATCTTTGTGTATTTTGGAATTGAACACACCAAATATAAAGATATGTGGGACTGGGACTGTTAGTCCCACATGCCTTGAGGCTTGTCTTCTCATCACTCACCCTTCACCTCTCATAGGAAGATTTTAAAAACTCTGACAGACATTTTACAGTGAGAGGAACTGCATCTGCACCTTGTCTACTGACGTCATTACAGCCATGTTGACTGCAGCAGTCGATTAAAATAATCCTACAGTGGCTGTAGATGACTTTACTCTTTATTAAGTGTCTCTTGCAGCAAATCCAATGACGCGTGTAGTGATGATTCTCTCCAGACAATCAGTATCTGCAGTGTTTACACATGACACTATAGTAAAGGTAGTAACTGCCTTTCTTTCATCTCAAACCAGTCTATCACTCAGACATAAACAAGCTTTTTGACCGTTACAGAATTCACAATTGGATATTCTAATTGGAAATCTAAATATATTTCTGTTTTACAGATCATTCTTTGTAAACCCTGGTGAAGACATGCGTGAAAATTCCAGCAGATCAGAAGCTTCTGAAATACTCCTACAAATAACTCCACATTCAAAGTCACTTAAATCGCCTTCTTTCCTCTCCATACTGATGTTTGGGTTGAATTTCAGCAGACTATTTTTGACCACCTCAGCATGCTTAAATGGATTAAGCTGCTATTATGTAATTGCCTGGTTACTTATTTGTAATAACAAGCAGTTGAACGGGTGTACCTAACAAACTGACCGATGAGTAGGTCCACACAGAATCTGCGCGTGCAGAAATCTGCAGAGTTTTATTCCATCATTAAGTCTATGTATTTACTTCTGTAAATGTAAGTAAATTTATATTTATTCAGCTTTAAATAAATTTCACTAATATTTTGTGATATAATAATAGTAATATTAAAAAAATGTTCATATGATTTATTTACAGTACTGTTTGTAAAGTAACATTTTCTGTCTTTAGTAGATCTATTATTTGAGAGACTTGCTTTGCTTACCAAATAAGTGGATCTAGTTGGATTTGCATTGTAAACGTTAAATAACAGTTAAAAATGTGTTATTTTTTAGTTCATATATTAAGTTTTTAGTTATGATACTCATTCCGCATAAATCTGCTGATTTTTTACAAAATTCTGAGCGGAAACAGCAAAAAATGTCCGCAGATTCTGTCTGGCACTACTGATGAGTGTGCCGATTAGTGTGTTCAAATTACTCAGTGTTTGTGAATAAATCAAGGTGTTTTACATGTCATCTCCACCCAGTAGTTATGTATTATCTCATTAGTACTGACCGTTGTTTCCAACCCATTAGAGTATATGTACTATTAACTCAGGAATGAACAGCACATCGTGTAATGCTAAATATAACCCTGGGAGTTTATGCATATGGGCGTCATGTCTGTAAAAACTTGTGTCATATGGTTTATATCTGTAAACAAGTCATGTCTGCTTTTATTTACTTGATTGCAACATCCTCACCTCTTAATAAGCTCTCACACTCTTCATATCCTGGAGCGTACGGGTCACACTTCTGGGACGCTGTGGCCCCATCGCTGTCTGTTACGGCCATCACTGCTGCTCCATTTCTCACCAGAAACTCAGACATCTGCCTGTCATTACAGGACGCAGCACAGTGCAAGGGTGTCCTGTCAATGACATGGGAGAAGTGATGGGTCATTTATGAATGATTTTTTACTTTGAACAAATCTTGTGACTCGGAAACAACGAGTCGTCAATGCAGCTCATATGCAACATCCTATAGGCTTTGTACCAATGATAGAAATGATTCATATCTTGAGTCATTAGGTTTTGATCCATTCATTTATCTCATGACAAACCCATAAGCTTAGCCTATGCGGTCTGAGCCACAATGAGAAATAGTTCGTTAATCATGATTGGTTTTGGGTCATTTCTTCCTTTGTCATTTGATATGACAGCAGCATTGCTTATAGAAATTAATGAATCATTTTGAATCTTCCTCATAGTTTTAGTACTACAATAATTGTTACTATTACGGTTATGTGATGCATTTCTGGTCTCAAACTGCACCATGTTTGACATCCCAAAAACTGTCAAATGAATGTTAGTCTGTCTTTTTCTTTTTAACTCATTTTTTCCGTGTCCAAAGCAGATGGTCAAGAGTGTTGGACTGATTCCTGCAAAGACCACAATGACAGACAAGTCTCTGCACTGATCCTGTCGGCTAGTCTAAACACCCATACGGTGACTTAATTGGACCTGCACCTTCTCCAGGATGGACATTCATTGTTCTCAAGCCTCCAATGTGCAGGCTGCAGCTCTGCCCAAGACATTTGGCCAAAGGAGAACTGGTCGCCCCAGCTGAGCCTGGTTTCTCCCAAGATTTGTTCTTCACTTCTGTCAATTGGTGTTTTGGTTTCTTGCCACTGCCGCCTCTGGCTTGCTTGTTTGGTGCTGGTGGAACTCCTCTGATTTAAATTAATCTAAACTGAACTTCAACAGAAACATTTATACTAAACTGAACCAGTTATAATTTACTAGAACTTGCTGGAATGTTCCACGGTTTAAATATGTTGTGGCTTTTATTTTTTCTGAAGAAGTACTCATCGCATAGCTTTAGCTTCCAGGCATGTGACATGACAAATTAACAAACAAACAACTCAAAGAATTAGCTTTTGAATTATGTGTTAGGGAATGAACAAAAATGTTAATTATGTTCTGTCAAAATGAACTAAATAATTTGTTCATTTTGATGAATGACACTCAAATGTCAGGGTTGGTAAAATGATTCAAACTTGCCATCACTAAATGAGAGTGAATATATACCTTACATCCGCAGGAAAATATATAAGCATGTATATACACACTTGTTAAATTGATCATCTTACCAGCCATGGCTGTCTGGAGCACTAACATTAGCACCGATTCGCACCAGGAACTCCACCACTGGGAAGTGTCCACCACATATGGCATTGTGGAGGGCAGTGATGCCTTCATCATTAGACTGGCTTGGGTCACTCATCTATATGGAGACAAACAATTGCTAAGGAATTTGACAACATTACAATCCATAGTAGGAATGCCCTTTTGACTTTCTGAGTACCTGGAAATTTCTATTGACTTTACTTCAGTACTTCCAACTTAAACTAAATACAGTGTTCATACACATTTTTACTACTAAAATTCCATGACTTTTCCAAGATATTTCCAAAACTTTAAGGTAAATTTATTACAGCTTACGATAACACACGCAACAATCTATTTAGTTTCAATTTATATTTATATCTATGTAAAATTGATAATGCTTACACCGCACTAATAATGTCAGAGTATGTGATTGGCAGAGGACAGAAAGGTAGTTAATAACCTATATTCAAGTATACAGTATTCAAGTATCTTTTTTCCGTGACTTTTCTAAAACTTTGTGTTTTTTTCTGTTTTTCCAAAACTTTTCCAGGCCTGGAAAATGCATTATCAAAATTCCATGACTTTTCCAGGTTTTCCATGACTGACTGCCAACTGACCCAGCTGAGGCCGAACCAGCGACCTTCTTGTTGTGAGGCAATCGTGCTACCCACTGTGCCACTGTGACACCCTTTATTATTATTATTATTTCTATTATTATTATTATCATTTTAAACATATAACATTTAAAGGGATAGTTCACCAAAAAAATTAAGTTCTGCCATCGTTTACTCATATTAACTAGTTTCAAACCAGTTTGAGATGTTTTCTGTTGAATACAGAAGAAAACATTTGAAGAATGTTGGTTAACTTTAACAATTGACATACATAGCGGAAAAACAAATACGGAAGTCACAGGTTACAGATTTCCAACATTCTTCAAAATATCTTTTGCTTTCATCAAAAAAAAAATTGTATTGTGTTGAAGATGAGTAAATGGCTTATTTTTGGCTTATTCTTATATTTTTACATATTTTTAAATTATTTTTAATGTAACATACATAACATAATTAATATAGTTGATTATGGATATTATTTTATTAGTTTCTAGAAATTAATTTAAAAACAGTCAAATCAGCTTCCCTAATGGAACATAAATAAAATAAAATAATAAACCTTTCAGAGCACAAAGCGATTCCTTTGTAAACTAATATTTTATTATCAACAGTCAGCAATAAGTTGCAATACCCCTACCTACAGTCCCATGTTGGTAATGTCAACAATTGACCTGACTTACATTCTGAAGTGGTAGTATACCTTTGAGCTGATGTGACGCCACAACATTTTTTGATTTGCTTTATAGTTTTCATTCCTTTTTTTGGTTCTGAAAACTTTTGATTTCTTGGGAAATGAGGGGAACTACAATTTATGTTTCTAAAGTTTGTAGAGAGAAATATACCTTCTGTGCAGCCCTCTGTACTGTCTCCAACTCTCCGACCAAAGACCCATCCAACATCAGAATCAGTGGGCTCAAGTGAGCTCTACGGCTGGCAGATTTATTGGCTTTGCTGCCCTTCCGTAAGATAGAGTGAATACCCTGTAGGAGCAGATAAGATCGAAAAGCAGATTGAAATCAAATATCCTGTTAACCCTCAGCTGTATCTGAACAATACGTAATCTGTCCGCCCCTCACCTTATGTTCAGATGAGATGGTCTCTGTGACTCTTACTGGAACTAAAGATACAGGAGATTTTGAGCTCTCTTCGCCATCAGAAGAGCTGCTGTTTTCAGCCGCTGGGTCTTCCTTGATGCGAAGGGCCTTCCTGCGAAACATTTTATTAATCATCTGCTTGTAATAGTTGGGCTGGGAAACTGGGAGCTCTGGCAGGGGCTGAGAAATGTCGAGTGAGCTGCGTTTCTTCAGAGCTCTGGGGAACTCAGCCCGGATGCGCATCAGTTCGTCGAGATCGGTGTCCAGATCTGCCTGCGGGGCCACGACGGGCTGCAGGCGTGTGGGGCTGAGGGGGCGAGGTATCTCTTGGTCCTCCACTTTAGACTCTTCTTCTGGTTTCATGCCTTGGTCAATCAAGCTCACAGGGCCTACAGTTTTGCTCAAGTCTAGTTTCTCAAGCTCAGCATCAACCTCTGTGGGCTGGAGTACTGTTTATAGAAAGGAAAATAAAAGTAAAACATATGCATATGTAGAAAAGTGTCTATAAAATAAAATTAAAATTTTTCAAGACACTAGTATTCAGCTTAAAGTGACATTTAAAGGCTTAGCTAGGTTAATTAGGTTAACTAGGCAGGATAGGGTAATTAGGCAAACTATTGTATAACTATGGTTTGTTCTGTAGACTATTGTAAAAAAATATAGCTTAAAGGGGCTCATAATTTTGAACCTAAAATGGTAAAATAACTGCTTTTACAAATAAGACTTTCTCCAGAAGAAAAAATATTATCAGACATACTGTTAAAATTTCCCTGCTCTGTTAAACATCATTTAGGACTTATTTAAAAAAGAAAAAAATTCAAAGGGGGGCTAATAATCCTGACTTCAACTGTATACATATATAAATAAAATGATTAATTTAATAAAGGGGGCTAATATTATTGTCAATAAATGGTTTTAAGAAATTAAAAATGGCTTTTACTCTAGCCAATATAAAACAAATAAGACTTTCTCCAGAAGAAAAAAATGATAAAAAACACTGTGAAACATTCTTCCTCTGTTAAACATCATTTTGGGGATATTTGAGAAAAAATAAAAAATAAAAATAATAATAATTCTAAAATAATAGGGGGCTAATAATTCTGACTTTAACTATATATTATATATATATATATATATATATATATATATATATATATATATATATATATATATATATATATAAATTTAAGTCAGAATTATTAGCCCCCTTTGAATTTTTTTTTTTTTTATATATATATTTCCCAAAATGGTGTTTAACAGAGCAAGGAAATTTTCACAGTATGTCTGACAATTTTTTTTTTCTAGAGAAAGTCTTATTTGTTTTATATAGTAATAGTAATATTTTACTTCAACTAATAATTAATTTGGCTAATAATTAAAAATATGACTTTTTAAAATATCTAATAAGATTAGATATTATTAATTTATTATTAATTAATTAATTAATTAATTAATTAATTAATTTGATTAATAATATCAAAAAAAAAAAAAAACGAATACAAAATTGTCAAAATAGAAAAGGTTTTATTCAAATTATTAACAGGCGAAAAAAAATATGTAGTTTAATCCAAGTGAATTGCATTTATGTATTTGTTGAACAAAACACTATATGCCAAAAAAGTGTTACATCATTAATCCATTTACAAGTACTCATGGACTCAGGGAGGTACCTTCTCTATAGTAGGCAGGTTGTTTTTGAGGTTGCTGACGTTGAGGTGTTTGGTTTTGCCACATATAATCTTGGGGCAGAGGAAGATGTTGGTGGTAAACTCCTTGCTGTGGCTCTCCCATTGGGCCAGGTGCGTATCTGCTGACAGCTGCAGGATAGTGGTGGGGGTTCTGGAGTCTAAAGATGACAGAAAGGGGGATTGGCCTGTGCCGAGGAGCTCCAGAGCTGACAGGAGGAACGGAGATCCGAGAACTGATTGACGGATTGCTGTAAGGTGAGCTGCTGCCAGAGGAGAGATCAGGGGGAACTGAGATACGAGCGTTCCTTGGGAGCGAACTGTGGTGGTATGATGGAAGTGAATGTGGCACAGTCTCCTATTGGCAAAGACAGAGAAAGATGCTATGAGAATTAGACAATGGAGAATGCTTTTGAATGATTTTGTTTTTGGCATATATTTGCAGTTACAATACAATACAGATGTAAAATACCTGCCATAGCAATAAAGAACATTCAAATTGTAACAAAACAAAAGAAAAAAAAAAGTCAACACGGAATTAAGTTTGTTAGTTCAAAACAGCTTTCCAGTTGGTAAACACCTTCAAACTACCATTGGTTTGTTGTGATGATTACAAAATACTGTAGAAGAGAAGTGGCTCTGAGACTCCACCTTTTTAGAAATGGAAATCTTTTTGGGTTCATTACTTCTGTTCAGATGAGAGTAAAAACATGAGCACATAGGAGCAACTGAAGTTGTGGATATAGATACTGTTTTTATATGCTTTTTAAAGAAATCTATTGTATAAACTGCTATTCAAATAAACATGAAATAACTTCACCTGCTGAATATCCACATTTTCAGATATTTTCTGAACTGCAGAGTAAGAACGAGTCGACCAGACATTTATGACATTCAACAAATAATGGATCTTCTTCTAACAAACAAATTAAAGGGATAGTTTACCAAACTTTACGTATCATTCACTTGTCACAAACCTGTTTAAGTTTCTTTCTTCTGTTAAACAAAAAAGAAGATATTCTGAAAAATGTTTTTTTTTTCAGAAATTATTTTCTGAAAACCTGTAGCCATTGTTTTTCCTATGAAAGTCATTATTTACAGGTTTCAAATCTTTTTCAAAATAACTTATTTTGTATGTTTGCAAGAACACTGTGTGTCATGCTCAGTCACCTGCTGATATATACCTCGGATGAGCCTGTGCATTGTTTCAAACATAGAAAATCACGAGCAGGCATCAAGGGGGATTACATCAGATAAAGTCATTTTTATGTGCACACAAAACTGTCTTGTAGCTTGGTAATATTCCGATTGAACCACTGAAGGCATATGGTTTGCTTTAAGGAAGTTTTTTGGTACCTTTCTGCATGGAGGATGAGGGAGCTTTTCAATGTCACCTAAAAGATTCTACTTTGTGTTCTGAAGACGAATGAAGGTCTCAGGGGTTTGGAATGACATGAGAGAAAGTCATTATTCAAATAATTAACATTTTTTGGTGAATGAACTATTCAATAGTTTTACTTTTATCACACTTACGGCTGTTACTTGTTTTGCTCATATCTAGAGTTCCTAATCAAGCCAGTTTTTGCTACTATCTATCTTTCATAACCTAGAATTTAACCTTCAAACTGATAGCCACTTGTTTAAGATATATTTAGAATGATTTCTAACTTCATATTTCTCTTTCAGTTAAATCAGCTAGAACAATTTTGTAAGCACTGTCACTGCTCATTGCAGCAAGCAGCTTTGAGATATTCACTAGCAGGATATCTCTACTCAGGTATTTCCGACTTCTTTTCGCCTCTAAGCAAAGAACAGAAATTTGCCTGGGTAAATCAGGGCTTGCAAGAAAAAGAGTCAACAGCTGTTGTCTGTTTTAATGGGAACTGTCTATACTTGTTTCCTATACTTGGAAATTCCTAAAACATAATTACATATATACATTTTTTTTTCGCACCGACTGCTTTTATTTTTAACAAGGTAGAGTATCCTGTGGATTAACTTGCAGTTGAAAAAAAGCACTCAAGAAGCATCATGTGGGAGAGAAATAAAGAAAATGTCAACGGGTGTGTTCTTAAACATCATTGGCTCAGATCCCTGGTTTTTATCACTTCAGATAGCTCACAAAGACATTTCACTGTAATAGCAAAATCAATACTTGCACACACATTCTCCACACCCTTAGGTCTGTCACAATAACATCTTTTAGTTGTGGAGTTCATTGTTCCATGAATAATTGCGATGAATTATACAATTGTAATTTTATAAGCTATTGAAGGCGACTGATTACACATTGCCAAGCCAAAATCAGCAATAAAAAAGATAATAATAAAAAATTTAATTTCAAAAAGACTGGACCTTTGTTGCACTGAATTATACAATCTGCTTCTGTCTGTTATACGTTTGGCAAGAATTCTTTTAGCAATTCTTCTTCGATGCAGTGTGATTGTTTTTTTTTTTTTTCTTGCACACAAAGCATATTGGTTCAGTTTTATTTATTTACTTTTGTACACACAATCGACATAATATCACATCACCAAAAATTATCACGATCATGTGCATACTGTATATAGCATATAAAGTCAATGTAGTAAATATTGTGACATGCCTAAACATGATACAGTTTGCACACCTTTTTGGCAGGAAGAGGAGCATCCAGACTGGATTCTTTCCAGCTGCTGTTGGGGACAGGTGGTCTGACCCATTCATTCTCTATGAGAAACAAAGGAAATCATAAAATTATGCAAAAATGAAGATGAAGAAAGAGGCAAACCTTTACTGCATGATGTTGCTTCCTAGCAAACTAGTTTTTGTTATTATACAATGACATGATGTGGCCACTAAATTGAAAATATAATGGTTTGAATAAACTAGTATTCACATCTAATAAATATTATTCATTCAAAAGTGAAATATTATAATCTGAAGCCCAAATAAAAATACTTTCACATTATTTTCCTTAAAAAGAAACACAGATTTACTTAAGAATACATATTTATTTAAGAATTGAATATATTACCTTAAGTAACTATACAAACCACTGATTGTATTATTATTACAATCTTTCAGAGCAGTGGTTCTCAACCCCATTCCTGGAGGACCACCAGCACTGCATGTTTTAGATGTCTCCTTTGTCTGTCACACCCATTACAGGTCTTTCAGTCTCTGCTAATGAGCTGACGATCTGAATTAAGTATGTTTGGTTAATGAGACATGGAAAATGTGCAGAGCTGGTGGTCCTCCGGGAACGTGGTTGAGAAACAGTTTCAGAGCATCTAAAGTCAAATAAATGATTTGTAAATTATAAAGTCTTAAATGTGTGTATTACATGAAGTAATACTATATGATGGTGAAATAAATATGGGTGACGCTAGTAAATACCATGTTTACTTTACCATGTTTCACATTACAATAAATATTTTCAACATTTTTATAAAATGAAATTAAAAAGAATTCTATCAGGTCTGTCATGTATTAGTGAAAGCCTGATTATTTATTTAATTGTTTTAATTAGCCCTTTCTATAGCTCAAACTACAAGAATGTGAGTTGAATTTTGACAGAAAGCAAGAACTGATCAATTCCAAGTGTCTGAAAAATGCTTAAATGTAAAATGATATTTTAAAAGCTTATATTGCATGAACTGAAACCAGTTTTTTCATTTTTAATTATTACACATTGTTGCCCCCGAGTTTATAAATGACTAACATTTTTATTTATACTGTGATTTTTGTGCAACAGAAGAACTTACTATCATAGGTGTGGTAAGGCTTTCTCTCATATGAAGCATCAAGGTCTGACTCGTTCCACTTGGAGGAGTTCTTCGGCCTTTGCATTCCTTCCTCTGCAAGAAGATAGATGAAGAAAAAGAATGTGTGAGGGAATCAATAAGCAAAAACTTAAAACATCTACACTGTTTAATAAAGAAAAACCCTGTATAATATATTTAGGGCATATGTCCACCGAAGTGTTTTTGCGCTGCAGAAATGCAAGCAGACCATTTTTTCTGTTGTTGTCAATAGAAGTGCTGCATTTTAAAGGTCCCATGACATTAAAATAAAGCTTTTTAGATGTTAATATCAGTATTGTTAACTTTTAAGATATCTATAAGCTACTGTGCCCCAAAACAATGAGAAATTTTCTTATCAAATCATAACCAATCAAATGCTTTCTTTAGTCTGACGTGCCCCGCCTCCTTCAAGACGCTTCTCATTTGTGTTTCATTTGATGCACTTGAGCTGAACCATACTCACTGGCAGAGCAGGGATAAAATAAAACGCTATTGGCTATTTAAAAAAAAAAAAGGAAGGAGCTACACTATGTCCCACTATCTCTTCGTGTTTCTGTTCAGATTACGTCAAACATCAAATAAAAATGCATATTTCAATGTACATCAAGGGACATGTGTTTTATGTTCGGTGCTGTAATTTTTTAAGAAATCTGACAGTTGGAGAAGTCCTCAAAGCTGAGGGTTTCAGAACAGTGCCTGCGTTTCTGCAGGACAAAAAAAACTATTCAGTGGATACGCACCTTTAAAGAAAATATTTACTTAAAAAGTACTAAATAATAATAATTCTATGACATTTTAAAAAAATAATTAAATTTGGAAACCTATTGTTTAACAGCATACATGTTGAGATGTAAAAATATGGGATCATGTTATCAAATATACATATTTCTTCACTCTATAAATTAAATATACATTTTGATTAATGTTAACATAGTTGTTTAGAAAAGAGCAGCAAATGAATCTCTCATTTTGATATTTTTGATGTGTGATTAACATTAAATAACAGAGATGTCACTTTAAAAATTCACAGATCTAGAATGAAAGTTATTTTCATAACAGTTCATGTTCATTTAAGACAAAATTTGTTGCGTTTTAAAACAAAACATGACAAGACAGACATGTTTACATTTTATTATGCATGTTTGTCTGTTTAAACACACACCCAAATCCCAAAGAGTCCACTTTTGCTTCTTTTCAAATTGTGTTTACAGAAGTTGCTTGGGGAACAGTGTCTTTATCAATGTGGAGTGTGTCTGACATTCACGCACCTCTACATGAACTAAGCAAATCGAAGGTTGCATAGGAAAGGCAAATATGCTCTTTAAAGTCCCCGAATATTAAAACTAACCATATTGATTTTGTTAGCTCACATTGCTAGTTTTTTGGTGAACAATTTATCTGTGCATGTCATTAAGAAAAAAATAATAGTTTGCCCTTCTAATCTTTAATTGAAAACTGCAAATGCATTTCCTGTTTGTTGTTTTCAGTTTAATTGTCAGATTAGGTATATCTTAGGAATTGGGCATGGCTGACATAATTAACCACACTCCTCCAACTGTCAGTTTTGAGAACAAACAGAAATGGTGAGGAGGAGGAGTCTGTTAGGCTGTAATAACTCTCCCCAAACACTTTTCCAGATCTTTCTGAATGAAATGCCTAGTTTACTACATCAAATCAGCTTACAGTAGAAAGAAACAAGCCACACCCACTGTTTACTCATTTAATAATCAGTTTCTCTAGGAACTGCATCACTATACAAAAAAATAACTGTCGCAGCATCCGGTTCATGTGGATTTAATGGAAAGGCAACAGTACAGTGTACACTACTGTACAGTATTGAGGACACAAGATATGTCCTCGTAAACCACCTTAATAAGTGATACCTATCGTTATACAATTTTGTGTCCTTGTAAACCACATAAACAAGTGCACAAACACACTATGAACACATACCTAGAGCAGTTGGAACTGTGAAGTGAAACTGCAACCTTTGGGTTACAAGTGGCCCAACTGGTCCACTTGTTTCGCTTACAATTGTACATTAAAAAGATTTGAATCTACTCAAAATCCTAATTACCTGGATGTCTGAAGTTGCGTGGTAGAGTACTGGCTGCTGGCTGACTAAATGATTGAGAGGAAGGAGGTCGATCCAACCTCGGTGACCTGGGAGCTGAAAACAGTGGGCTTGATGGAGCCTGAAGCGAGCTACGAGGTGTTTTGCTGTCATAAGTTGGACTGGATATCTCCCCATAGCTCAATGATCCTCTTGTGCTTCGATCCTGAGGCCTCAGTGGCATCTGTGTCGTTCTCCTTAATGTATTTGGAGACATATTCTGGTCGAAGGTATATCGTGAATCGGAGTACTCTTTACGGGTTGCAAAAGGGGAATGCTGGTGGGTCAAAGGACTGGGAGATGAAGGCATGTATTTCATGCTCTCTCGGCTAAGTTGAGGAGATGGATTTTGGTTCAGGTTGGATTCTTTCCAGCTGTTGATGGGGTCTGAGCTAAAGACGCTTGTGGGACTCTGGGTAAAGCTTGTTTTGGGGCTCTCATTTCCATTATTGTTAAAGCTGTTGGAGCTGCCATCGTTGCTGATCTGAGCCCTGGGGCTGGAAATCTACAATTAATGACAAAAAACATGCACTGATGAGAACTATAGTCCCATTTGACAAAGTTTTTGACTAGAACATATTTCTGTCATAATTTTCAGATTAAATATTGTTCCATTAGACTGGTATACTATTCTATAGGATGCTTTACAATAATATCCGTGATTATATGCATTAGATTAATCAGTGCCAAAGCTAAAACTGGAACAAAATAACTTCAAAATTAATATGTTGGAGAAAAGTATTACATACCATTTTATTGAACAGGAAAAATTAAGACTATTAAAAATATTAAATTAGCAAAAACTCATTTGAATTTAAAATTATTATCTTTTCTCTATTTCATATTTCTAAAGATGTTAGCTGACTAAACTCCTATTTCAATGGATTTAATTGTTTAATAAAGTTTTTAAAATAAATGCACCAAAAAGTATCATCTATATTCACTGAGAAAGGGGGGTGTACTTATTTATGCTGAGCATTGTATACCAAAAATCTCATATTACACATATTAAAACAAGTATTATTAAGACGTTTACATATTTGTGCTTTGCTGCTTACATTCAAACCACTAGGTTTTTCCTATTTTTCAGCATGTTTTTAAAAATGTACTTTAAAATACATACATTTTTGCATGATCACTTGTTTTTATCGTAGGTCAATTTACATACAGATATCTGTTAAGCAAAATGTTGATGAATCATCATTTTGTTCATATTTAGATTCTTATTTATTTTTGACTATATTTTGTTTTTAAGTTCTATTCAATTAACTAATACATTTGTGATGCAAAGATACATTAAAAGGATCTAAAGCACCAGTAAAACATTTATTTCCTTTTATTTCTATTTTTAAAAAAATCTACTTGTGTGAAGAACACTGAAAAAATGTATCAAGATATCCAAAAATATTAAGCAGCAGCAAAACACAGCGTTCAGCAATTATAATGATAAATGTATATGACAACAACAAATGTTATACCTGAAAGCAGCAAACGAAAAAAAATTTCATGTATTTACCAAAAATCATATTAATCATAAACCATAATATTCTACAATATTACTGTAATTTGACATTACTGTTTTTCTATTGGGTTTTAAAAATACATTAACTGAATGTAGCTCTGGTGAGTATACAAATATGTTGTGCCCAAAAATGTGTGTATACAGTTGAAGTCAGAATTAATAGCCCCCCTTTGATTTTTTTTTCTTTTTTAAATATTTCCCAAATGATGTTTAACAGAGCAAGGAAATTTTCATAGTATGTCTGATAATATTTTTTCTTCTGGAGAAAGTCAAATTTTTGTTTTATTTTGGCTAGAATAAAAGCAGTTTTTAATATTTTCAGGCACATTTTAAGGTCAAAATTATTAGCCCCTTTAAGCTAAATATATTTTTTCGATAGTCTACAGAACAAACCATCATTATTCAATAACTCGCCTAATTACCCTATCCTGCCTAGTAGACCTAATTAACCTAGTTAAGCCTTTAAATATCACTTTAAGCTGTATAGAAGTGTCTTAAAAAATATCTAGTAAAATATTATTTACTGTCATTATGGCAAAGATAAAATTAATCAGATATTAGAAATGATTTATTAAAACTATTATGTTTAGAAAAAAAACAGAGGGCTAATAATACAGAGGGGAAAAATACAGAGGGCTAATAATTCAGGGGGGCTAATAATTCTGACTTCAACTGTATATAAAAAAGTTTGACAGCATAAAAACAATCTTTGTTTTTACTCCTTACAATATTAGCCACCAAAAACAAAAACAGTGCTGAAACAGTTCTGTTTATGGTTTTAGGCTTTTATGGATCTCAAAAATTAGCAGAACATGTTGAAAATACTAAAGGAATTCAGTGTCATGTTCTGTACTGTACCTGTGCCGTGGTTTGCACTACAGGAGCGGCTTCTGTCAGGAGAGAGGAGAACTCTCGTGAGAGCTCATCTGCCGTGGCCAAAGATGCATTCAGTTCATTGTTGATAGACTGAACTACAACACACAAAAACAAACATTGAGTTAATATCCAACAGGGGTTATCAGTGTTGGAGAGAAACTACAAGCTTAAAGTAATAAATCAAATAGCATAACTACATTTTTCACCTTGACAGTACCTCAGCTAGAATAATGCGAGAAATGTGCTGAAATTTTGCAATTTGACAGCACGTTAGTTAGTTAATTTAAAAACAACATTAGTGAAGAGGCATAGAAACTACAAGTGCGCATCAACAACGATACCCAAGAAATCAAATGACTATGGAAGCATCTCACAGAAGGATTTATTTCAGACTCAACTGAATTAATAAATAGAGTTTGAATGCAATTAAATGTCCTATTTTCACATACTTTCAGATATAGCAGCACCACAGAGCCATAGATCACTGAGAAATGATGCAAACAGCTCTAAAATGACAAAATAATTATCTTCAATTTCAGGATTGCACCAATTAATAAAGAAATGTAGATACTGGATGGATCTATTTCTGACTATCTGTATTCCAGCTTCATCTTAAAAACAAGTAAGTGCAGTACCGCTGCTCCCTATACGCAGAGTACGCAGGTTGCGTAGGACTTCAACTCCGGAGGGGGGCACCATCTCGGTTGCTCAAAAATAAATTTTTAATATTTATTTTTGTAATATTAACATAAACTGAGTGTAAATAAAATATATTGATAATATGTTGATAAATACATTTAAAAATGCATTTTATGGCGAACGCAAAAAACGTGAAGCAACTTTTTTCTGTTTCCCCAGCCCACTTGTGTCTCCAACTGCTAACAGCTTATGATTATAAGCAATGCAAGTTGCAACTCTATAGCCGGGAAAAGACAACAGCAGTCTGGAGCTGAGAAGAGGAAAAAAGTACAAGATGAATCGCATGCATCACTTTCAGGTTACTTATGTCCATGAATCTGGAAAACATATTTTTGGTTGTTCAAGTAAATTAGTGAGGCTAATGTTTAACTTCGCCACAACTGCACAAAATCTGCTTGATTTGTTGTTGTTTACGCCGTTTACTCTTCCCCATGTTGATGCTAATTACACAAATTCAATTATTATTATTATTATTATTATTATTATTATTATTATTATTATTATTATTATTATTATTATTAACTTGTGCAATACTTTACAATTCTGTTTGCACACCAGTTACATACATGCACTGCACAGTTATTTCATTGTTTTTTTCAGTGCAGTTATCTTTGTTTATTGTTTTGTCTATTCCCTTACATTTCTTATTGCTGCTGCTCTCTCTGAGAGCTGACAAGTTAATTTTGTTGTATCGCTGCAATGACTAAAAAACTCTTTAGTCTTTACATGAGTAGATATGTGTGTTTTTATATGCCAGTTATTTTCTTCTTTTTTTTTTTATTACTATATGAAACATCAAAACTGAGTAATATTCTGTGGTTTCTGAAAGATCAATAAATATAAAGCCACAAGCCATAAACTATTTTTTATTGCATTGATTTCCTAATGTTTAATTTTGTCTGAATGTTAACAAAAAAAACTGTTTTTGTTTAAAAGTAGTTATTTTGAGTTATACTGACAGCAATGGTCAATTTTTGTTAAATCCACATTTTGGTTGTAGTGTAGGAATATTATAAAGAGTGCTTGACTAGCCCGTTGTCTTAATGGTATGTGATGAGTTTTTCTTTAAATGACTAATTTCATCTGTATTGTACATGCAGGTTTAATGCTGTCATTTGTCACAAAAGATCATGATCCAGCACAGCTTCAGAGGCACCAGCAGCTGCACAGGTATAGACACAGTGCTGCACTGAGGACTGTCCAATTACAGAGAGGGTTTTATTTCTCACGATTTGAATTTAGGAATGCTTCTGCAGAAGACATGTCAGTGTTTATTTATGTAAACTGTTACTTTGTAATGTAAATATTTGAATGTTTGAGTATAATTTTGTAATATCATTTGTATGCATATATATATATATATATATATATATATATATATATATATATATATATATATATATATATATATATATATATATATACACACAAATAAATAAATAAATAAATGTTTAAATCCATATGTTTGTGTGTTTACAGTAAAATTTAGCTTTTTAAAATTTGGCCAGCAGCGGCCCTGAGTAAGTGCTACACTTTGTATTTTTATAGGATTTTGAACTAATCATCATGTAAATCAATGTGAGAGTTCCACAGCAAATGTGGACAAATTTAGCATTGTCTTACAGATCAGAAATTTGTTTGTCATGTGTTAACTGTAATTGCACTTTGCTAAAAATAGTAGAAAATAAGAAGATAAAGATGGTAAAACACACCGTGTCTGTGTGTGCATGCATGTATGGGTGTTTTGGTAATTGCGCACAGCGAACTTTGTAACAACATTTGTGTGTTGCTCATTCATTGTTGCAGATAGGCCAAATAAACTCTACAACAACTGCATAAAACCACTCAGAAACCTCCTGGTTCAGTTTTAACTTGGTATTTGTGACTGTGGGTCTCTGCTTCATCAGTCGTTGTCCATTATTGTGCTGTGCTTTTCCATTGTTGACATCTGAAGCTAGGTATCGTTGAAGCAGACATGCTCAAACATATTAATGTAATCGGAGCACATTTCTTGTCAAAGTTCAAAACTTATAACAGACATTTCACGCTGCAAAAAATTTCTTCGGGGTGACATCTCTGCAGCTCCAGCTGGAGCGATCCTCAAAAAATTCTGCGAACTGAGGGTATCCAAGCTATCACAAAAGTTACATTATAGTCTCTTTTATCCGCTCTATCTCCAGGAGCTTCTGGGAGAGGTGGGATATCTGTTATCAGTGTTTTCAATGATATAATGTTAGTTTTGGGTAGCAGACGTTTGACTACACATGTTCAAGCAAAACAAAACAGTTATGGTTTTTAAAATACTCACAGAGGTTTATGGAAAGATAATCATTTACTATACTCTGACAATGTGTGTTATTCACAACAGACACACACCGCTTTGGTTCACTTTTAACTTGGTATTTGTGACTGTGGGTCTCTGCTCCATCAGTCGCTGTTCATCATTGTGCTGTGCTTTTCCATTGTTGACATCTGAAGCTAGGTATCGTTGAAGCAGACATGCTCAAACAGAGCACTCTATTTGGAGTCAGAAGGGGAGAATCAGCTTGTTTTCATTTAAAGCCACAGGCGCAAAACAGCTCTGGCACAAATATTGACACTTTCAACAGGGTATAATAACTGATCTGATGCGTATTTTGGGCAGAAAGAGAAAAAAGAGGCACAATAGGTGCCCCTTAAAATATTCCTCATTGAATTTTAGTCAATTGTTTTATGATATACAACATCTTGAAACAAGTTGTATCAACATAACTAGCTTTTTTAGAAGGGTAGTTTGATGGTACCATTACCTGATGAGTAGCTTGTAACTTAGACTAACCATTCCTGACACTTTTTGCTCTTCAACGCACTCAAACGACCACTCCTCTGTCATTCAAAACCAGACAAGCAAGTTTGTGTTATCTCTGGATGAATACCTAATGCACAGTTGATTGATGGACCTATCTTTTGGAGGAAAAGCGTGAAAAGTATCTGCCCCGGAAGTGTGCGGAAGATGATAGGTGTTGACAGTTCCATACAGAGCGAATGACTTCAATTAAACGGCAAAAAATAGACATTGTTTGTAGTCCTTTTAAAAACATATGTTTGAATACTATTGTGATTAACCTAAAGTTAATCTTCGATTTAAAGGGGTCCTATTCTGCTCATTTATAAAGGCTTTATTCTGTTTTTCGAGTGTACTGGAACATTCTTTCATGCTTAGAAGTTTGAAAAACTTATTATTTTAACACAATTTACATTACAATACCTTTCCCCCCAGCCTGGCACAAATGGCTCAGCTTGTTCTGGGTTTGCTAAAAGCCCACCTTCCGAAAAACGAAATGTGTTGTGATTGGTTAGCTGTCCTATTGTGTTGTGATTGGTGAAGCTCAGGCCCCATTTACACTAATACATTTTAGTTTTAAAATGCATAACTTTTGCTAAGGTTCCACCGTCCGTGCACACTACCTTGAGTTTTCAAGCCTCGAAAATGGAGCATTTTGGAAACGCTGAAGAGGCCGTTTTGGTTTTAAAATGCTGCTGCTCCGTGTCAGTGTGGATGGGTGATAAACAAGACATCTAAAAATGGAGGCATGGCTGCAGACATTTGCCTATCTGATTGGGCCTTTTTCTCAACATTAAGTACACAAAATTCAGTCTTGCATCCTTTCCTTAAGTTCAGACTTCGCAAGTTTGATTTGGAAAACAATCTTCAGAGGACATGTCGGGTAAATCTTGTGTAGGTAGTGTAGGCTATTTTATAACCTTATTCACATCACCCTGCAGGCAACGCTGTTTAACTATCTTGACAATAAAATGAAAACATGATGTAAGGAATTGCCTATTTTCATTTTGATATTAACAACTTACACACCAATAATGTTAAGGCATTGTAGCAACATATTTATATAACTGCCATCTTCACTGTATGCATAGTCATTAAAAAGAAAAAAAACTGAGCCTATAACAATATAAAAATATGAAACATACCCTGTCTCTTTTGCTGAATATCAGTTTTAATAATCAATAATGGCAATCAATAATACAATAAGTTTATACAATATAGGAAATAAAGGCAAGCAATCAATCAAATGTGCAGAATCAGTGTACGTGGTTACATAAGTTAATATATTAACTTATCTTTACTATTAGCCAAAACACGTTACCTGAGAACAAGTAATAGATTCAAAAGACCAAAGAGTTCTTAGATAGAGACAAGATGAATTAAATATCACATTTAACAACTATAGTCAGATGAAATCCAGCGGTAGATCCTTGATAAACTGTCTGACATGCGCTGCTCTCACCTGGGGAGGCGTGCTCAAAGCGCCTGCTGACTGCCTAGAGCTCAGATGTCTGCATACCCTGCAGCACATGCCACAGTGTATCACGTGATGTGCGTTTTCAGCGGTGTAGTGTGGATCTTTTCAGAAACGCTAGATGAAATGCCACCGATGTGGATAATATTTATTCTAAAACACCTTTTTTTTATAACTGAAACATATTATTACATTGCAGTGCAGCCCATCAGCCGTTATAGACAGAGTCCGAATTATTGACGATCAGGAGGGTCAACAGTTTCAGCAGTTTATGTAATATATGATTCAGTCATTTACATATTTATTTTTAGTTATGTCTAGTTTATTAATAAAGCTTATTTATGTTTTCAGCATTTTGAGGGATATTTAGTGTATTCTGACCTACAGTATTCTCTGATTAGCCATAGGTTAATTCTAGATACAAACACCTATTTTACAAGAAAGTCTTGTGAACACAAGGTCTATAAGGGCTCTTGATCTGCCAGTTTCAGCATTGTTTCTCAAATAGACTGACTGGCGCGATTATGCATTCACAATGGTTTGAACCGTTATAGGGGTGGTCAAATGTATATTTATATTATTTATAAATTATAAATTTCTCTTGTTTTGACCACCTTCACGGGGGATAAAGCGTTAATTAGGGGCATCAATCCCCCCCAAACCCCACTGTAATTCGCACCCTGGTCATAGATAAACTAATATGATCATAAATAACATGTCTCTTATCTCCCTCTTATATTTAAATATCTAAAAACATCTTTAAATATTTGTAGCTTTTTTCTTATGCCCAAACATACACTCCACACTCACTGCAGACTTCAAATAGGCATTAAAAAAGTGAAAAAGCCTAATAGGACTCCTTTAATATTTTTAAATAAAGTTGACAATTAAATAACATTACCATCAATTGAGATTTAGATTATATTTAATATATTAAAGCATGGCATTTAAAAATGCTAAAACAGTAAGTTCATGCAAGCTAATGCTAACTTAACTGACCTTTTATGAATATAAACATCATCACTGCATGACGTTAATGGGCAAACAACATATGCAAACTATCTCTAAGGTCGAGAGTTGAACAAATGGTTATCACCCACAATTAACATTCAAATATCCCCATTTTAAAGCATTAATTAAACAAAAGGTAGTTTATTTAACATTTATTTAATGACATAATATTAGTTTTATAAAGACTGTAATTCTGTGAGATGCATAAACTAAATTCAACTGTATATTTTTAGTTGCTCTAAATGTCACCCCTCGAAGCAGCACTTGGACGTTTAGCTTGCTCACTAACCATTCTCAAGCACAATTGGGTCTCTGTTGGAAGTTAAAGAGGGAGAAATGTATGACAAAGATATATAGCTTATGTAGGAACCGTAAGTATGTATTCAGTGGTTGGTGGTCAAAATTAGTCTGTACAGAACACCATTGTGTACGAAACATGGTTAGTCCACATTCACTTATCAAGCTACACTTTCAGAGTAGCTTCCCCAAAAATGTTGATTTTAGACATTCGCAAAAATGGACAAATGCAACAAGCCTCTACAGAGCGATTTAATGCTTTAGTTGACCTGGAAAAATATTTGCAAGCTTAAACCTGTAAGCAAATTAAAACTGCTTCGTCGTGTCCAGTCCTGCATTGTTTGTACACTGGAATGAATCATAACTGGGGTATTGAAGTACTTACACATCAGGTTGCTGCCAAAGCCTCCCTGGGAGTTCATGGTGTCCGGGTTTCTGGATGTATGAGTCCCGTACAATCAATGCACAGCCTGAGTGAAAAGAGGAAGATCAAATTGAGGAAGATCATCACAATGTCTAACAACATACCTGACATGACATCAAACATCATAATGTTGTTTCTGGTTCGAAACTAAAAATAGTTGTGTAAACATGGTTATACCCATAGCCTGCTTAGTTGGGAAAAGATCATTAAGTTTAAAAATGAATGTGTAGCTTACAAGATTGTGCATGGTTTCGCTCCTCCCCTTCTATCTGACTTTTTCCTATTTAAATCTGTAGAAAACAGAGTGACTTGGGGTGGAGCTAGAGCTGACTGTATTATTCCACGTAGAAAAACTCCTTTTGGTCAAGCTTGTTTATCTTTTAAAGTATCACATCGGTGGAATACGATACCGCAATCTTCTGAGAATGTGAATCTTTTATCATTTTAAGAAATGGCTTCTTAATAATCAACATTGTGATTTATTTGAGTATTTTTATTGGTATGTTCTTTAACGTCTGGCAAAGGGACTAACAATAAAAACTAGTCTTTGGGCTAATTTGGGTACATTTTCGTTCTTGGTGAACGTTGATTAATGTACACTGTCCCTTGCTATGAAAAATAAAATAAACTCAAACTTATATCTGTGCCTTAAGAACTATTCTGACTAACCAGCATTTAGTTATATGTCATGCATTTTGGACTGTAATCAGTCTAATATTGTATGAAAAAAATAGATTACTAACTTGTAAGATTAAGCTTTGGGGATTCATAAAATGCTTTCTAAAAAATAAAGGACCCGTTTTTACTTCAGTGGAACCTTTAGGGTCAATACTGATACTTCAAAGTAGACATATGCCAAAATTCAATAATTCAGAAAATTTTAATATGTGCAGAAAAGTACATAAAAATGCATATAATAGTACTTAAAAAAATCTATATGATACCTAAAAGGTAAATAGTAGCACTTAAAGTGTACATGCACTGTAAAAAAAATCCAGATTTTCACAACATGTTACTGTAATTTTTCACAGGAAATTACGTTAGTATCACTTTACAGGATTTACCAGTAAAAACTCACAGTAACGCGTTGTATTCAGATTTCTATTTGTATTTTTTAAATTTTTTTGATGAAATTAATCAAATTAGGATGATTACAGCATATTACTGTAAAAAGGGCTATATCTTTTACATGTCAGTTATAGGAATTCAAACTCTTTTTATTTCATTCAACATAGACATTAATACAAATGTACTTTTATGTATTGACACTTTTTTTGATATTTAGAAATAACAGAATGTTATTGCAGCCCCAAAATCTTCAAAAATAACTTGAAAGAAAATCATCCTGCTTTGAAACGACATGAATGAAATTATTTAATTTTATAAGATTAACATGGAAATATTATTTTTTTTTTAATGAACATAACTTTGTGCTTAGCCAAAAACCTAATAAACTGGAACAAAAGTAATTGATTCATAAAACCAAACACTGTTAATCACCCAAAAAGATTTCAAAGTCTTGGTAAATGTCAGAATGACTAGCTGGCGAAAGCCTGCATCACAGTAAAATATAGTCAGTTCTACAAGACAATACTGTGAAATCACATTAATGGACTTTCCTATCTACTGTAAACACTATATGGCTGTAATTTCACAGTAATTTAATGTAACAAAATCGCAGTAAATTACTGTTAACTACCTCATAATAATTTGTTGTATATTAACATATGGTATTTTGCTGTGAAAGTAATGCAATTATTAGCCAGTAATTTACTGTGAATTTAAGGTCAAATCTATTGACGGTGTAAGTGTATTATTATGCTTATACCAGATGCTGCAGACTAAAACTACGATCACACTAGGAGGCTTACTGCTGAAATCTGACTTTTTCTCTGATCTGATTTTATTGCAAAGCTGTTCACATTGTTGTTTTAGATCAGAACAGATCATGGTCCTAAACTGTGCAAAAATACAGCTTCACACAAACATTAACTGTTATCTTTAACATCAACTGTTTTGTTAATGCATTATTATTCACGTGAAATATTTCATGTGTGCAGTATTTTATTCATTTTACATATGGAATTTTATGGTGGTATAAAGGTTTATTAAATCTAACTGGACAGTGTATTTTTGGTTAAAGGTTAATGAGCAACAGTTGTAGTTCTAAACAATAAACAAAATGCCATTTCACTACTGATCAGCCGCTTTTTGTAGTAAGAGCCAGAATGATGCATGTTGATCGTAAATGCTATAAAGATCGTATAAATTCCAGCATAACCAATTACACTGCGGTCGCATTGCAAAACATCAGATCTGTATCAGATTTAATACCACATATGATAGTGGCACAAATCAGAATTGAAAAGATCAGATTCTATGCTGTTTGAGCCACATTTGCCTGCATGTTCCCAATGTTTGATATACGTCATTACGTGATAGGAAGCTATGGATTGTTGTGAACATGTATAGTACGGTCTGCAGAGGCTGGGCATTAAAAGTAATAATTTTGGGGGTGGGATAACTTTCTTCAGATTTCACTTTGTAAGATCTCAACATATGATCAGGAGCCAAAGCCACAGGTAAAAAATCCAGTTTTGCCTATATAGGTTTGACCTAAAATCCTATTAATTGCTCTGTTGAAGAAAAGTGTCCTACACCTTGATGACCTGAAAGTAAATTGAAAAATATTGTGAGCTTTACCTTTAAATGTATCATAACTCTAATGTTTGTGTGTTTGTTTATTTAATCACATACTGCACAGTGCATATTTTTAATTTCTTTATGGTCAGTTTTCAAAAAAGACAAAGAAATCAATGCATAATATTGACCTTGTATTTTGCAATGTGGAAGTAAGCTCTTTTGTGCGCTTGTTTTAGAACATCTGATTCATTTGCCTATAGGGGAAATGACTATGAATAATAAAGGGCAGTAAAGTGTCAAATTACTTGCTCTACAAATGAGTGCTTATGAAAATAAATTAAAATAATACAATAACAAATAAAATTCAACATCAAGCAACATAATGAGCTGCTTAGTTATAGTTTAAAAACAATGGAAGTGAATGAGACTAAAAGTCTTCAGCCGAATAAGGTTCCAAAGGCTGCGCCTGCAAATACGGTAAAAAATAAGGTCAATAAACTATCGTGCATTAGGGCTTAATAAGAGAATTTAAAGCCCAAATTTTCCATCATATAAATGCAGCTTTGATGGCACCTTTAAAATCCTACCAACCCTAACCGTTTATATGGCACAGACAAAGATTAATGAGTCATGATGATGCTATTCTGCAACGGTGAAAAGATAAAACATGCCCTGCCTAATAAAACATTGCTCATAAGCAGGATTTACAAGAGTAGGACTTTCTGATGCATTCCAACACCACTCAGGCCTCCAGTTCAAAAACTGCCAATACATTTAACAGAAATGCACCCTTTGTGATTTATGAAGCAACCTGCAATCCACGCCTGACATCTGTTACAACAGCCTCTTCTCTACAGTATAATTAAATTGACGCCAAAGGCCAATGATTCAACAACTATGACCCCCAGGCAGATGATGCTAGAAACATTTAGAATGACTTTCACATTTGCTTATGTGCACTGAGATTTAAATATGTGGCAATGCATATAGGCTGACACATTCACAACATATGACTTTTTGTTAGACCTTTACCACCTTAATAGAGCTAAACAATTAGTTGTAAAGATATATCAATTTAATCATCGTTTAAACGTATTCCTAAATGACAAAGAATTTATATCTTATTTATACTTTTAAAGGTACAATCACAGCAGATGTTCAGATCATCATTCTGACTATGGGTTCAGTCTATAAGAGAGATACACAATCAATCGAACTGAAATCACAATAATTAATCAAAAACTGCAACTGTCATGTACATCTTGTCAGGAAAACATGGTTCTGTGATCAACAGTAAATCTCCACTGATGGCCAAATGCTCTCGTGTGGAAACCCCAAACACCCAAGAATTCCCCATAGAATAAACAGAAGATTTAACTGCTTTCATTGATTCAGTTAAAACTAACAAACACATTTCACAGCCTTTATTTGAAACAATTGGCAAGTTATGAAGTGAGCTTGGAGTAAAAATATGCTATTGAATGTGCCATTTTCACATGCCTCCAAATGTAGCAGCAGCATACAGCTGTAGATCCCGGAGAAGCTATGCAAATCATTAAGCCAAAAAGATTACCTTTTTGGAAATCGTTAGGGCCTGATTAAATCATCTGAACTTAAAAACACAATTCAGGCTCATAGCCAGCCTGGTGAAAAGCGTGGTTCTTTTTTCTCAAAAAATGGACTTTTTTTTTACAGTTATTCACTTCATTTTCTATTTAATTATGAGATTTAAATACTGCATTTCAGTGACATTTTAGCTGGATTAGCTTGTCGGATGATGATCATAACCCCAATTTTTGAGGTTCCAAAAACATTTGCTAAATATATAGAATTTAGAAATATGAAATATGCCAGAGTTCCTACCAGGTCTAGAAAATTTGATCACATCACCCCAATTTTATCCTCCTTACACTGGCTGCCTGTTAAGTTTCATATTGATTTTAAAATATTGCTTCTTACCTATAAAGCTTTAAATAATCTAGCTCCTATTTATCTAACCAACCTTCTGTCTCGCTACAATCCAAAACCGCTCTTTAAGATCTCAAAACTCAGGGCTTCTCGAGTTCGAAAGGAGGTTGAGCCTTCTCATTTATGGCTCCTAAACTCTGGAATAGCCTTTCTGATAATGTACGAGGCTCACACACACTCTCGCAGTTCCAAACTAGATTAAAGACCTATCTTTTTAATAAAGCATACACACAGCGCATCACTTTGCAGTATGTTTGTTTCAGTGTTTGGACTCTCAGTAGTGAATATTAAACCACACTGACCTGAGCTAAACAGAACTGAATTTAAACTCTGAAAACTGAACTGACACTCTTTCAAATCACTATAATCTTCTATGTGAAGCTGCTTTGACACGATCTACATTGTAAAAGAGCTATACAAATAAAGGTGAATTGAATTGAATGAAAAAAAAAATTAAATACAAATTTATTACATCTTATATCATAAGAAAAAAATGTTTTTAGTAAAAAAGTACATTTTGAAAGTTCATGGATAACAATAGCCTAATTCATATTAAAATGAACTTTAATATGTGCCTTTTTTGGTGTTTCAAATCTTTTTATTGGTATTTTTTTTCTTTTTAGAATCAGGTCCAAGATTTAGATTAAAAGTTGGGCTACTTGTAGTCAAGGATGACTTCACTTTCATCATATTGTATGTTTTCTTTAATTAATTTAATTAATTACTCTTGAAATATTGCAGTTTATTTCTAAAAAAAATAAAATAAAATAAAATAAAAATCAATGTATAAACACATTTCATATAATAACTTTTCAGGTATTTTTCATTATTTTTTTCAGGTATATTTCATTATTTTTTATTATATGCCAAGTCTAAAATTAATGAAGATTCATTAATAAAATTAATTCAATAATGAAACAAATAAATGAATAAAATGTATTACTATATACACACACTCACTATACAAACTCTGATAATATCATTTATCCACGTTCCTTTTTGAGCCACAGTATTAATGCAGCTTCTTCTATTAATGTACCTTAAGGTAAATTGCCATTGCTGTCTGTTGAAGGTGTGTCCGTGCTGTCAACGACGATCGGGGAGGGGCAGTGAATCAGCTACGTCAGTGGCACCAGTCAATTAACCAAAATGTAGTGGCTGCTATTTATTTAATTATTGAAATATTGTGAATTTACGCAAGTACATTTAAATTAATAATATCAACAGCAAAATCATATTGGGGTGGCCACAGTGGTGGCCAGAGTCTACACGGCCACCCCTGGCCATCCCTTGGCCCGTCCCTGCTGATTAATAAAGGGACTAAGCCAAAGGAAAATGAATGAATAAATATATAATTTGTATGGCCATACACCCAAAGTGCTTTACAATGATATGGGGGGTCTCTCCTCACCCCCACCAGTGTGCAGCATCCACCTGTTGATGTAATGGCAGTCACAGGGCAACAGCACCAGTGTGCTCACCACACATCAGCTGCAGGTGGAGAGGAGAGACAGTGATAGAGCCAATTCAGTAGGTTGGGAATAACTGGGAGGCCATTATGGGTGAAGGCCTATGAGGGAATCTGACCAAGACACCGGGGTTACACCCCTACTCTTTACGAGAAGTGTCATAGAATGACTAATGACCACAGAGAGTCAAGACCTCAGTTTAAAATCTCATCCAAAAGATGGTGTTAACTGACATCATACCGTCCACATCACTATACTGGGGCATTAGAGCCCACAAGGACCACAGGTTGAGCCCCCCTGCTGGCCTCACCAACTCCGCTTCCAACCCAGTTTCCTACATGGTCTCCCATTCTGAACAAGCTCAGCCGTGAATAGCTTAAGTGAGCTATGTTAAACTTGTTAGTTAAGCACTCATGCACCAAGCCTAGCTCTGCTCCAATGGTTCTAGACCAGGGCTGTATAACCCTGTTCCTGGAGATCTACCTTCCTGCAGAGTTCAGCTGCAACCTTGATAAACACACCTGTCTTTAATTACCAAGCTCTCCTTCAGATTCTACTTAGTTGGTTTAAATGTTTTTGATCAGGGTTGAAGCTGAACTCTGCAGGATGGGACATCTCCAGGAACAGGATTTGGCATCTCTGCTCTAGACCCTGCATATACTCGCTACCGCTAACAAACTGATCAATCAAAATCTTGCGCTCTACATTGCTGCAATGTGTAGTTACATTATTTGAAAGATTCAGGTCAGGGTATGAGTCTGCAACTGTATAGTAAAAAAAAACATGCTCAAGTGATCCATTCAAAAACTCAGACTCATTCAGTATTTAAGCAAGTGGGCTGCATCCAAAATAGTGTACTTACCTACTTTATGGTGGATGACAGACAGTATGCGACAAGGTGACACTGTCTCTGTCTCTTATGTTCAAGAGAATAAAATCTCCACTTGCTGGGAAACTAGCATAATTCATCAATGATTCAAAATGAAAGCAGCCACCACGAGTTTTCCTCCATAATACATGTGTTATGGGTGGCAGATGCAACATGCAATAACAATCTCTCTGATGTTATCTTGAGTTTGGAGGCGGATTTCTGATGTTTGGGAACACAATCATGCTAGACAATTCTAGGATGTACTTAAAAAATGATGATGGACTTTCACTGAGATATTTTTAGAATTAGTATGACAACATTTGAGATGATGTGACCAGTGTGTTAGCGTGTCCTTTTTATCCATACACATCAGCTTTTGAGGAAAAATAAACAAATAAAAATCACATGACATGTTTTGATTTGCACTGAGGAACACATTTTTGTGTCAATTAAAAGAACATATCAGTTGAAAGCATGTTTTCAATGCGCATTTTTAGAATTTCCGTTCAGCATTTTTATGTGATACACTAAAATGTATAGGTGGAATTATAAAAACTGAATCATTAATATATTAATATTGTTCTTTGACTATTTTTTTTTTTTTTCAAAAAGTTTCTAAAAAAAATTATCTAAAATTCATTCAAATGTATTACTTTTTCATGTGGACATGCAGAATTTTTTTTCTTCTTTTCAAAACTTCTAGTAAATTAAGTCATGATCTCTATTTCAAACAAAATCAGAGAAACACAACAACAGCAGATGTTTACTAGTTTTTAGTCTGTTCTTATTGCAGTTTTCAGAGAGCCAGTCAGTTCTAGATTATTCAGTATTGAGTCATTCATCTTGCAAAATCACTTCTCCTACACACAAAGACACACACACGTACGCGCACATGCACACACAATCAAATGCTCCACCAGATGATTAAGAATTTAGGTGTGGAAACAAAGATATAATAGAATATAATAATGGCTTATTAGTAATATTAATATTCATTAGTGGTATTATATTAGCTACATTCGCTTTAAAGACACTTCTTAACATCGAGAAGCTTTTTTGATACTTTGCAGCAAAGTAAACTGCATATTTGTGTACACTTTTGTACTCTCTATCCAAACAGCACTCAAGCACAGACGGGAAATGACTCAAAGCCTTCATCTTGTCTGTCCTGTCACGATCAATACAGTCTAGTAACCGTCACTGGCTCATTGATTCGCATTAGACGTCATTAAATGCACTCTCACGATTCCTTCCTTCTTAAAGGAAAGTGACAAGACTGACAAGACAAGAAGTGACAGCATATGATCTGAAAACCAGGAAATTTAAACAGAAATGTTTCTTTGTTTGTTTATTTTTAAATAAAAATATTGTCATGTTTGTTTTCTTTTTACCAAAGAGCTTAGATTCACCAAGAGGTGACACTCAATAGAACGTTCCAGTGCAACAGCAGCGCCGTCCATTGGATCTTTTTGCTGTCGCGATGTCAAGCAACTTTGTTTTTTTATTTATTTATTTATTTAAAAAGCGCATTTAAGCTGAGATACAACCTAAAAGACGGGAATACAACACTTACTATCACAATCATCAGCACTTATAATAGTTTATTTTACAGACTTATAATATGCTGTTGTTCTAAAGGAATTTTCATTCCAAAATGGCCGCCACGTGACACTAGCGGCATCTAGTGGCTGTTTACCAAATCACAATAGAGTGTCGCCTCTTGGTAATTCTGTGCTCTTTACTCAGATCAATAAAGGTATTTAAAAATACATTTAATCTCATTATTTATTTATAAATATGACATGACACGATTTGTTTTTATAGTTCTAAAATTGTTCAAAAATGCATCTAGTATATATATATATATATATACATATATATATATATATATATATACATACAATGACTTGAATACACATTTTCTATGATGAGTGTCTTAGATTTATAAATACCCTGTGAGCGACATTCTTAAACTACAATCGTTTGAATTAAAAACTTCACCATTCCAGAAAATCTTAACATATGTTTAATCATCTTTTTTCCCCCATGTGATGTTATTTCTCCCCTCTCGTTTGCTGATTAAGAATTTGTGTGACTGATAAATGAGCACTTTTGTTGCAGTGTTGTTGAACTCGGGCCTGAAAAAGTAAGCCTGGAATGTGGAGCTGAGAGAGTCACAGGTTAATAATAACTTGCTGATAAGAAGACCAAACCCATTGTGAGCCTGAGGCGGAAAGCATCAGATTAAGACAGCAGTGTTTAGTGATGGATCGAGGTGTGGTGGTGACAGAAAACATCTGCTCATGTTCTTTCTCAACTCAAGTTTCTCAGTGGGTTGTTACACTTGTCCTTTGCACTAATCATTATGATATGAATTTCTAGGGAACTGTTTGCATAGTGTAAATTGTTTTATTGTACACTGTATAAAAAAATCTTCCTGTCCTCAAATTTTAGTTGAATCAAATTAACTTGAGTCGTCTTAACTTAAGTCGAACTGACTAAAAAAGTATGTTAAACTTTGTATAGCTACAAGAATGTAGATATAATTACTGATTCATTTATTAAATTTGGTTAAAGTAGCATAAAAGCATTTGTTGCCATGGCTTTTTATCATCTAATTTTTTACAGTATTGCCTATGGCCCATTAATCAAAGAACTGCATCTGCATGCACAGAAAACAGCAGTTGTGGTGTTGTGTGTTCCTTGTGTTAGTTAACATTTAGTTTGTGCTTGTTTAATGTTATTTTATATGGTAAGCAGATTTAGAATGTAACAGTTACATTTTAAAGTCTGAGTGAAATCAAAAAGTACAATGCTTACTTTGCTAGCTCGCATTGTTATTCTTAAGGTGAATAATTAATCTGTGCAAGTTAATCAACTGAAGAAAATGAAATGAATATTTGTTTGGGTAATGAAAGGCTGACCATTTGCTTCCGCGTTACTTCTGTTGATGTCAACCTGGGGGATTGCATAGCAAATGTATATTAACATTCTTAACCACATTGCTACCAGGGAACAATGCGGAAATAAAAAGCACCACCCCTACTTAATATTCAGCTTCAGTTGGAAGTACGTTAACATACTGAAATAAACATCTCAGTAACTTCCGGTTGACACAGACTGACCTTTTTTTTTCACATTTAGCATACATTAATAGATCCAATATGTCTTCATAGCCTCCAATTTTCACACTGGAGGACAGCATTTTGACTGGACAAGGTGTATTTACTTGTGAATGATTAATTCACTTTATAATTAATTGCAAATCTTCTTATTTAACAACTTATTTGACATGCATTATTTTCACATTATGACAACAAACTCACAGTAATAAATAAATGTGGTCCAATGAAATCTGTTTATTTTTTCTCAAAATCAAATCAATCTTCTTTTTTTTCTTTTTAAAACTATTCTGGATACTATTTTATTTCAGGTTTCATTCTTCCAGACTGTGGATCAATGGTTATAATAAATGACAGCAGAACAATAGCCTAAAATCATAAAACCAGTCCAATTTTACATTTCACGTTTATACAATATTGTAATTTTTAGTTATATTTTTATGAACTGCATGAAATCTTTTTTGGTTTGTCAGAAAGATAAATAAGACAACAATGTGCCGACTATATTGAATCCAATAAAACATTTTTACCATTTTTATTAAATATTCACTATTGCTTTGCTTTTGTTTGCCATTACAGATCAATTTATATTATTGGTATATTTTTTTTACCTAAATCACATCAGTATAATGTATAGAGGCTTTTAAACATACACTCAGAAGTTTAAATGGAAGGGGAACTGCTTTCCTATGTAACTTTGAAACCAAATCTTCAAATAAGCAAACAAGATTTAAACAAGATGGTGGCGCATACACACACTGTGGCTTCTCTCTCTCCTGACAAAACCGTGTTTTTGTGTTTTTCGTCTTGTTGGTTGCAGTGTTACTGTATACCCTTAAGTGTAACTGTGTTGTTTACAAATTGTTATTTTTTATATATATTTTAGATTATAGTATATGTGTAATTGTAATTATTGTAATTTCTTTTTCAATTTTTACTTTTTGTATTAATATTAACAGTTATGCGCCTAGAGTCTGAGTGTAACGCAATTTCAAGTTGAGTTGACAATAAAGCTAACTTTGACTTTGATAAGCAAAAGTATTAGCCAATCATACCAGAAGGTGTTTTTGATTTGTCATACCCATTTAAATAGTGTATTCAAATTATGATGTATTTTAATGTAAAACTTTTGCAAAAATGCACAATAACACACACAATCTCAAATGGGTGCTCAGCCAAAAAAAAAGTACATAAAGCAAGTAATAAGACGGCAACACCAAAGCTATCACATGGCATATGACATTTCGTGCACTTCACACGGAATGTGATAGCCTTTAAGTGTAATAAATTCAATACTTCTGGAGCTTTGGTGTTGCCGCCTTTATATTTGAGTGACGTTAGAAGTGGGCAGTGCAATTAAAATATTAAAAAACACTGCCCATGAGTCCTTGGATTCTGCAATTTCATCCACATTCTCTGCACTATGGAAATCACAGGCCCCTACATTTGTAAAAATACTAACACCTGTACTGTCAAAAGTTTTGTGCCTGCACTTCTAATCATTATCTGTAGGGTTTAATATCAAGTTGCTTTACATATTTTATCCCGAATGTATTCTGTCTAATTGAGGTCAGGACTGTGTGCAGGCCAGTCAAGTTTCTCCAGACCAAACTTGCTCACCCACTTCTTTTTTGAAACTTGCTTGCTGGTGCGCAGTCATGTTGAAACAGGAAGGGTTCATTCCCAAACTATTCTCACAAAGTTGGGAGCATGACATTGTACAAAAAATGTTGGTGTGCTAAATCATTATGAGATTGTTTTTACTGGAACTAAAGAGACAAGCCCAACCCCTGAAAAACAACACAGTCCCATCTCCACCAAACTTTGCACTTGGCACAGTGCAGTCAGACAAGTACTGTACCGTTGTACTGGCAACCACTAAACCTGACTTGGCCATCCAACACTTTGCATTGTTCAGCTTGATTTAAGGCTTGAATGCTTGGAGACTCTCTACACGCTGTTCTTGAACTAATCTGAAGGCCACATGAAGTTTGGAGGTCTGCAACTGTTGACTTTATTGCAGAAAGCTGGTGACTTCTGTGCATCTCAGATTGTGCTGACCCAACACTGTAATTTTACATGGCCTACCACTTTATGGTGGATGAATTGCTGTTGTTCCCATCTGGTTTTAGGGGTGTGAAATATGATGAATGTATATTGTATGGAGATAAGAAAAAGTCTGTTGTTTTATATTATGCTCTATTGCTTATTTTGTGGTGTCACAATATTGTTTAAGGTAACACTTTTTCATAATTTACATGAACACAATATTCCATGCCATTATTGGGATGCAGACAAAATCATGAATGAACACTCAATCGTGAGAAATTATAATTTGCATTATATAAAATATCTATCAGTTCATTTATATGTATACATTCATTCATTTTCTTTTTGGCTTAGTCCCTTTCGTTCCACGGTGGAATGAACCGCCAACTTATCCAGCATATGTTTGATGCAGCGGATGCCCTTCCAGCTGCAACCATCTTGTGTCTTGTGTTGGATTGTGGGGGAAACCGGAGCACCCGGAGGAAACCCATGCAATCACGGGGAGAACATGCAAACTCCCCACAGAAATGCCAACTGACCCAGCCGAGGCTCGACCCAGTGACCTTCTTGCTGTGAGGCGATCGTGCTACCTACTGCGCCAATTTGCATTATATTTAGCAATAGTATTAATTATTTTATGTGATGTGAGATTTTTGTCATATCTCCAAGCCCTAATTGCTTCCATTTTGTCATAACACTACTATCACGGAATATTTTATTTAGTGAGGAAATTTCACAAATGCACTTATTGCACAGATGGAAACCAATCACACCATGACAAAATTTATTGCGCTTCTGACAGCGACCAATTCTTCTGTAGTGGATGTTATAAAGTGCAATCAATCCTACAATGCAAAATAATAACCCATATACACTTATCAACATTTGTATACCTGAATAAAATCTAAATATTTAGTTTCATTACTACATATCTCACTAGGTGTGAAATTACTATCACTGGGTTTGTCCAAGAAGTTGAAATTTGAATTAGTCTGAGAGGTTTTTTAACCAGCAAAGCACAAACAAAACGACATCCCTTCCGGTGCACTCAGTGCTCAGATTCACTCACTCAATTTCTTTCACTTCTTTAACCTCTTAAGGCACAAGATGTTTTTTTACATGCATTTTTGGACTATTTGGGCTCATTAGAACCTAATTAGAATAAAAATCTAAGTATCATCTTTTGATATGATAGAGAGAAAAATTATGTCCGTATATGTGGACTCGTGGTCCAAGTTTACATAAAACAATTTTTTCTGAATTTTTTTAATGCATATATAACATAGATTATTTTTTAACTTGCTTTGACTATCAGAGAGTAAAAACTATTTTTTTTTCTCATTTTGGACAGTTAAAAATAGGGTTTGGGGCTCATATGCAGCAAAACAGTTGCAGGATGACACAGTATGTCTGTAACAAAATATAAAACATTCAAAGTATTGTAAATAGCCACCTAAGAGATAAAATGTGCTGTCCACGTATGTGGACACTGGACACTCAAGCCCTAGGAGGTTAAGGGGACTGATGTAAGAAATAGTGAGTCTAGGGCAAGGGTGCCCAAACTTTTTCGTATGAAGGGACAAAAACCAAATATCTTTGATAGCCATGGGCCGAAGATAAATATACCAAACAATTTTATTTAATAATATTTTTAAATAAATAGAAAACATTGCTTTGAAACATATTAAATAATGCAGTAAAACTTTTTAATAATAACTTATTGCAAGAAAAAACATAAACAATCACATTTATAACACATTCAATGCTGAATACCCTAGTCAAGCAGAATCTGCCTTTGCTTTGAGGTCGAGTGACAGTATGGACATTTTAAACTAATTTACAGCATTTACATTCAAACATTTAATTTCAGTGAACTAAAAGATTACTTTACATTTGAATCAGAATCAGAAAGAGCTTTATTGCCAGGTATGTTCGCACAGACGAGGAATTTGTTTTCATGACAGAGCAACAGAATTACAGAGACAGGACAAAAAACAGATAATAATAATAATAATAATAATAATAATAATAATAATAATAATAAATAAATAAATCATAAATTAAAACCTCTAAACCATTCCCATCATTCTCCCTCTCTTCTCATGGGATGGCGGGCCAAATCAAAGGTTACTATGGGCCAACTTTGGCCTGCAGGCCCTAGTTTGGGCATCTCTGGTCTAGGGGTCGCATTCAGATAAAACCAGATAATGTCTAAAGTTTGAATATGTAGACAAACTTTTTCTTGTAGTCTGAATAACTTTCAGCACACATTGATAGATCCAGTATTTTTGCCTTCAAATTGCACACTGGAGAATAGCATTTTGACAGAATAATGTGTGTTTTATTTGTGAGGGATTACTTAATTTCCCAAATAATTGCGAATCTTCAAATATAACAACTTATTTGGCATGCATTAGTTTCAGGTTATGCCAACAAATTAAGAATTTTACTGAACAATAAATATATCAACAGATATAAATAACCAAGTGTTAATAATCAGTCACAGTAATAAACAAATGGGGCACAAGGAAATCTGTTGAATTTTTCTCAAAATCAATCAATCTTCTTTTTTTCTTCCTTTTTTTAAAAATTCTGGATACTATTTTTTTTCAGGTTTCATTTTAATAATAATTTACAGCATTTAAATGTAAACATTTAATTTCTGTGAACTAAAAGATTACATTACATTTGAAATGACAATCTCTAAACCATCTACATCATTCTCCTTCTCTTCTCATGGGATGGCGGGCCAAATCAAAGGTTACTATGGGCCCACTTTGGCCCGCGGGCCCTAGTTTGGGCATCTCTGGTCTAGGAGTCGATTTAAGATAAAGCCTATGTCTAAAGTTTGAATATGTAGACAAGCTTTTTCTTGTTGGTAAATCTCATTACAAAAAAAAACTAAAACAAAGACAGACCAATCACAACCTACAGAAGTGACAACATTTCTATGAGAAATTCATTCATCAGCATGTCGTGGTGAAATAGCTGCTGTCAGACTGGCACCATGTGGTATTAAAACAGCTCAACCCAAGCTGCATTTAGACAACAACAGTTCTCCAGACAGTCAAAAGAACAGTTTAAGCAACGATGACTCTTCAGTCATCATTTACTCACCCTCGTGTCATTCCAAAACCTGACTAACTTTCATCTGTGGAAATAAAAATAGCTTATGAAAGAGAATGTATTTGCTCAAGTCAGATGACTTTCACTGCACTGACAACAAAAATCTTCTTTTGAGTCTGACAGAAGAAAGTAAGTCACGTAGATTTGAAGATACAATAAGATAGAGTGAACCACAACTTGAAAGTCTAAGTGAGCATTCATGACGTGTCTCAGACATTACGCTATCTCGTGGCATTGAAACCAACCAACGCTATCATTCTAGAGACAACAAGAGTGTTTCATAGTCTAGTTGATAAGAACAGTCATTCAAACCGCATGTAACAGATCTGGAATCTATGCAGGACCTTGCCAAAAAAAAGTGCAATCGTAACCGGCTAAAGCACAGATAAGAGGTTCTTTAGAAAGTTACAAAAATCAACTGCACAAATACAGCAAGTTACAAATTAAGATAAAATTTAGAAATTTGCAGTTACAGTAAATGGTAGTGGAGCTTATAGGATTTCAAAACCTTGAAGAGGCTTCAGCTTATGAGCAGTTCATTTTTCTCAAAGAGCTTTATGACGACAAGGATCCCTGAAAAGATAAAGAATAGGATTTCATGAACTCTGCCCTAATGCACTCCTAAAAATGTGGGTGGAAATATCCTGTGACAAAACTAAAATGGAGAGTTCATTAAAATAATGCAAATATAAATTATATTTAATAGATAGATAGATAGATAGATAGATAGATAGATAGATAGATAGATAGATAGATAGATAGATAGATAGATAGATAGATAGATAGATAGATAGATAGATAGATAGATAGATAGATAGATAGAAGTCAAATTATCTCTGAAATCAAGACATTTGATCAGATTTAAATGAACAAAAATATGAGGAGTGTCCAGTTAATTTCAGACACTGACAGCCATCCGAGATCATTGTGAATAAAGCCTGTTAGTCACCCATGATTCCATGGGTGGGTATTAATAATCCTAACACTCTGTCTGACCTATGATACTAGCCACTTCTGCTTTTCTAAGGGATGTTTGTTTATGTGCAGCCCTGTGTAGAGGACACTCTGAACAGTCTCAAATAACATTTGCTTCTGGAATCTCTCAAGTCTTCAAAATTACAAGCTTAACATTCCTTGTGAATCACACAAGTTTCCCAGCATCCAACCCGACCCAGTTTAACCTTTAAAGACTGAACCGTAGTGCACACAAAGACAGGCTGGAAAGTGATTGAACCAACATGCAAAGATTCATGTTTACAGTGTAAAGTGCAAAAGGAGGAATAATGGAATAGAACAAGTTGTAGCAGGACAGGACCAGACAAATATGTAGCTCAGCTGGCTCTGACAGCATTTAGTGAGAACTGTACAGTGGAACTTTAAAAAAATGACATGAAGGTACTCATTATGGACCGGTTACCAAAGAATGTATAAAACCACACAGCTAAACAAAAGATACAGTACATGGGGCGTGCTCAACTCTACATGTTCAATATTTCATTGACCATTTAAACTAATTTTAAGATTAGAAAATGACAAGAAATGTGAACAAAAAAAAAAGTAAACAATCTGTTTTATATCATATTTGATATATCAGGCTTTTGTGACTTTTTTTAACGTTTGTTGCGCTGAACGACATATTACTGCTATGTAAAATCATAGTAAAAATGCATGATAGTCATCAGAATTTGAACGTTAAAAATACATAAATAATAATAATAATTTTAAAAAGATCATTAAGCCAAGCGGCTGTAAATATTAATCTTAAAATTACTGGTGTAAAGTTGGATTTATATTTACACGTGCGTACTTCATACCTTAATAACATTTTAGAAAAGTATTCTTTGCATATTGTAAATAGAGAAATTATATTTATCAGCCAATGACTATCAAAAAAAAGTACAACATTGTTGCAGTCAATTAAATGGCGCTAATGTCGTTTTGACGTCATAATTACATGCGATTCCAGACTGAATATTCAAAGTAGCGTGGTAAACAATATTGACACAGTGTCACAAGCACTTTGTGCTAAAACTGTAGTACGTCATTACAATTATTATCATTTTTAAAATCTGTTTTAGTATTTCACTGAAGGCTCAAGTCTGAATGTGTGAATGTGTGAATAATAGAAAACTTTACCTCAGTCTTACATTTCAGAACTGAATTTATGTCGATTTTGTACAACAGGTTTAAAGCAAAGTTCATTATTTCATATACAGGCTTCAATACATCAAATATGATGCAGTAGGCTTTATGATGAAAAAGTTTAGACCTCATGCATTTCTAGTATCTAAATTAGTAACACTGCTTACAAACATCTGTTAAAAAAGCCACAAGCATTCATCATGACGGGTCTTACAATGCAGAAGGCTTTGTATACATTGTATTAAAATCCTGAGCACAATACATTACAAAGTTACCATATAACTAAATAAATAAATGCTCGAATAAGCATTTGTCTAATTTTAAGACTTAATTCAGGCTGTATAATGAATAATATATCGTTCAGAGAACAACTCAATGAGATCTGCCTTCAAAAGCTTCTGCGTGCGTTTTTAAGACATCTGATTCCCATTAAAGTGCCACTGGCTCCTCCTCGTCCACTTCACACACAAAGGCGCCTTAAACTATAACAATGTTACCCATTTTTTAAGTAAAACTGAGAAAAAAAATGTGTTTTAAAAAGCTGGCATAACGGGAACGAACAAGTCTACTGTACAATCCACGTCGCCTTCTCAAGTACAGTAAATCTCCGAGCTAAACTCTCAAAAGCACAATAATATGAAAGATTCCTGTACCTTGAACAGCTGCGATAGTTGTCAAATTGTCGTACAGTGAAGTCCTAAAACTTAGTCCCGCTGAGCATGGATGCGTTACATGACTGTCTGCAAAACTTTTCTACGTTGTTTAACCCTTGCTTGTTAAGTTCTGAGAAATTCAGTCCAGCCCACGGCTTCTGAAATCCGACCCAAGGTGTTAGAGACGCACAGCTGGCGCAGGTAAACAACGCGAGACAATGGCCGAAGAAAGACACATGTCGTTTGTTTATTTGATTTAATATATGTACATTTAATTGCTTTTACATTTTGGGGCGAAATTAACTGTAAAAATGCATTATAAACATTCATATATATTACGCTAAGCTACTAAACTAATAATAACGTAGAGGAGCAAACGTTAAAAATAAAGGGTAATATATGTGTTTACTAGTTTCTTCAATAATAATAATAATAATACCGAATACTTAAAATTCTAATACGTTTATTAAGCTCATGAATATTAATTTTACGTCATTAACATTACACATAAGCATCGCCCACATGACGTCCTTATCATCCCGCCTTCTCAGATGACGCATTTTCCGCCAAGATGGTTGTCGGTGCCTTTCCGATTGCAAAGCTGCTCTATCTGGGCGTGCGACAATTGAGCAAACCATTGGCTAATAGGATAAAAGCAGGCGCGCGGAGAAGTGAATTCTTTAAAAACTATATCTGCCTTCCTCCGGCTCAAGGTAAGCTGATATTTGCCTGTTCGTGTATAACGATGGAATGATGTCAGACAAATGCTAAGGGTGTCTGTGGGCGTGGACATAGACACACGCAGCCAATGGACGCTTGTCTGCTTCTGCTTTTTAGCCAATCACGGCTGCTGCGTTGTTCTTATTGGGTCCTTTTAGTGACAGACTTTCGAAGAGACAAATGAGGTATCAGAGTAAAGTTTCCTTTAGACAAATGAGATTTGAGTTTGATTCAAGAGGGCGGGACTGATCTGTCATTGAGAGCAGAGAGGGTACACACGACTCGAGTGTAAAAAAAAAAGTGCAGCTTGTTGTTAAATTGCTTATAATAAAATAAAAATGTATTTAACCTAATGTTTTTATTGTACTTATTTGAACTTGTATAATGAACGTTTCATATATTAGCCTACTCTCTTTATTATATTTTTACACTAGTCAGTTTTAAGATTACTTTTTACTGTCATAAACATTAACATGCAAGTTTAGATTAATTGAAAGTACCTCTTTTTCCTTGTTTGCTAAATATGTTTAATATAGTTGTATAATAAACATAATGTGATCATACAGTACTATATATATAAATAAGAGCTATATAAAATATCTATCAGTTAATTTATACGTATACATTCATTAATTTTCTTTTCGGCTTGGTCTCTTTTTTTAATCTGGGGTCGCCACAGTGGAATGAACCGCCAACCTATCCAGCATATGTTTTACGCAGCGGATGCCCTAGCTGCAACCCATCACTGGGAAACATCCATACACACTCATTCACACACATACACTACGACCAATTTAGCTTACCCAATTCACCTTTACCACATGTCTTTGGACTTGTGGGTGAAACCGGAGCACCCGGAGGAAACCCACTCAAACATAGGGAGAACATGCAAACTCCACACAGAAATGCCAACTGACAGGGCTTGAACCAGTGACTTTTTTGCTGTGAGGCGATTGTGCTATCAACTGCTCCACCGTGCTGCCCTATACATATACAAATAATTAGTATTAAAATATTTTATTGTTATGTTCTTTAATTTTCAATATTGTTTGTTTTCACATAGTAGTAATTTTTTAATGAATCACTTGTAATTTTTTATATTGTTTTATATAATAATACATTATAGGGCTGCACAATAGTTTCAGCATTGGTATTGCAATGTGATCATTAGCAATAATCGCATCGTAAGCATAAGCAATGTTGAGTCTGGATTACTATTTATCATTTTGCAAGTGTTATTTGAGACCTGTGACTGTGTGAGGGTTTTAAAAGCATTCGAGTATAAGAAAATGTACCATTTGTATCTTTGACAAATTAATAACGATTAATTCTATGGAATTGTTTATAAAACGAAGACTGCAGTATTATTTTACATTTGAGTATTCAATTACTGTATACATTTGGACTCTTTGAAAAACAAGAAAATTATTAAAATAAAATAAAATAAAAGTTTATTAAATTAGTATATTTTTCTTTATTGAATTTATCTATGCTTGTAGATTATATTGTTGGCACTGCCCTACAGAATCTTCCCAATCAATCTGAAGTTTTTTATTCTTTACAAACATTTATTGAACTCATCTAGAGAAATTGTATTTATATTGCATAATAAAAAAATATCGCAATGTGTAATTTTTCCAATATTGTGCATCCCTAATACATTATAATACATATGTCATTCTTATTATATATACAATTTATTGAGAGTAAGGGATGTTTATTTTAATATCATATGATTCTAATTTTTTAGATATTAATGTGATAATTTTGATTAATATTTGTAAATATTACACTTATGTGTTTTACAATGTAGTCTTTCACATTGTATAGCTCATTTTAACATTAACCTAGTCTGTTTGATTTTTAATATAATGTTTAAATATGTTTTACAATGCAATCTCTTTTTCAGATGTACATTTTAGTTAATGATACATCGTCTCTTTTTCACATATTGAATGTGATAAACAACTTTATGTAATTTAAAATGCAATTTCTTATACACACCATGCAATTCCAATATTTTTGTAGTCTCTTCTATTTTAAAATGATAGTTTCATACACTTTTATTTTATTTTATAGTGTAGTCGCCTCTTTTACTTGTATTTCAGCACGAACGTTAAACCAAACTGTAACCTTTCAAACGAACATATCAAGTAATTAATATCATCAGTTATGTTTTCTCTCTACAGCATATCACTGGGTCGAGATGAGGACAAAGATGAGAATTATGGGTTTCCGTGGCTCCACCATCAAACCCCTGAATGAAGAGGCGGCTGCGGAGCTCGGAGCTGAGCTGCTCGGCGAAGCCATCATTTTTGTCATCGGTGGAGGCTGCATGGTGCTGGAGTACAGCCGTCAAGCGGCAAACTCTAGAAGAAAAGAAGAGGAGCTCGCACAATCCATAACCAGCCTGCAGACACAACTAGGAGAGCTGGCCCTCACCACAGAGACACTGGATGCCCAGATCAGAGAGGTTAATAGACTTCTGTTGTCTCTTCCAGCAGCCCCAAGTTCCAAATAACAGTGTGCATCACTGAATTAGGCCCTTTCTGAGGAGGATAAACAGACTTGTCAATAGGGACTGGCATCAGTTGTGGTGCAGCACTGCCATATACACACATACAAAGTCTTGCTTAAAGGTATAGTTCTTCCCAAAATTAACATTTTTACTCACTCTGCACTTGTTCCAAACCTGTTTGAGTTGTTGAACACAAAGGAAGACATTTTGAAGGCAGTTACCACTGACTTCCATAGTATTTATTTTCTTGTTATTATGGTGTCAATGAGTACAGGTTTCCAACATTCTTCAAAATATCTTAATTTGTGTTCAAAATAAGCAAGAAATTCAAACGTGTTTAGAACCACTTAAAGGCGATTACACTCAAAAATTGCTGCTTGTTCAAACTACTTATTTAAAATGAGCTAAATCAACACAATTTTGGAGTCTTTTTGGGATAACTTAATTGTTTAAAAAAATTAAGTTCAATCAACTTAAGTTTGTAAAAACGATTAAGTTAACTTAATTCATGTGTAATTGGTAAGTAAAATGAGTTTATTTTTGGGTGAACTATAGCTTTAAGTCTTCTTACACAGACAGTTATAAAAATAGAAAGAAACAGAAAATGAGTAATAAGGCTGTGCAGGATGAATGTTGGCCAGTAGGATGGCATAACATTATTACTCATTACTGATTGGTTGAATGAATGTGTTATCAATCATTCTTTGATGACATAGTTAAACCATTGCATTATTTGACCACTCATCATTCTGCAAAGTTCAGTTTGAGCGTTTCTTTATAACATTTCAGTGATTTTTTTTTTTTTTTTTTTCTTTCACCAAAATAAATTGCCTCAATTTACAGAGAGTGAACTTTAATTTGAGCTTATATGTAATAAGATTTTGAAGCTGGGCTTATTGATCATCTGAACATGCGCTTTGTCAATACTTGATTGACAATATTCATATGGTAAATATGGATGTGTTACTCCGCATAGGAAACAGAGAGCTTGTCTCACTGTGTGTGCTATGAGAAAATCCCCATTGCATTAAAAGACTGCTGTGTTTAATATGGCACGTGTATATGGGTGTATATGTATCATTGTAAAATAAAGTGAAATATTCTTGATTATATTAAAATTGTGAAAACATTTTGTCGTTGTGAAAGTATTTTTTTTAACAATGTTTTTGAAACACATTTATTTAAACTTAAAAAGGTCTGATATATGCATTGGACGATAATGTTCAAGGTATACTGTGGTTTGGAAAAGTCAAGGTTTTCAAACCGCCAACATTTGCTATTATACTGTTCCTATAGTATGTGTTAGAATTTTTTATTTATGTTTTTAGGACAGCAGTATCTCCAGCAGAAATGGTTTCTAAAGATTTCGTTTTAAACTGTATATAAGTCTGTTTTAGAAACAAATGAAGCCAGCATAAGTCAGTGATTCATTTGAATTATTTAGCCTGGCATGTTTACTGCTCCAGGATACTTTAAATGTTGCTCAAAACAAAATATATCGTGTTCAAAGAGGGAATTTTTTGTTTTGTTTTTACACAGACATTTAAAAAGAACATATTTTAAAGCAGTAATCACAATACCATGAAACCGTGATATTTTTATCAAAGGTTATCATACCATCAGAATCTTATACTGGCCGATGCCTAGTCTGATAACATTCTTCCAAATGTAAAATATATATATTTTTAATTTCCTCCAGAAAATAACATTAGTCCGGGAAAACAAATACTTGTATTTATTGTGATTAAAAATCAGGGCTGTTCCACTGGTCCAATGAAATCAAAATCAAGTGTAGTAGTGCAATAGGATTATGTTTGTTGGATTTTTTTTTGCAAACCAACAATGCTGTGTGTGTAAACCATTATTAAAAACAGTCCTTCTTTAAATGACTTTGACATTTATTATTTAAAACAGTCAAAATATAGTCAACCATTTGGTAGAACAGGCAGTTAAAGGATTAAAAAAGATTAAAAAGGTTTCATACAATGATTGTATGGGGATTCTTCTTAAATGAACATAGATGGTGCAGTGAAAGTGAATTTTTCTGTAAGGTAAGAGCAATCATTTTTTGATTTGATGTTTGACATTTGATGTATAAGTCCATCTGTTGATTGGAGAATGCTCAGAATAGCATTTTAATGTTGTTCATAAATCCTAGGCTTACTGAGGTGCGTATTTGTCACTTTTGATGAAATGTCTTTTTTAATGTATATTGTGTGGTTTGTTTTGTGTTGTCAGTCTTTTGTACTGTTGGACCTAGCGTCTGGAATAAAGAGAGTATATAATAATAACTAATAATCACTAACACAATTATTACAATTGAAATGTATTAAACATGCTTAAAATAGAAAAAATGTGATCTGTAAAATAATAAAACTCCATGTAATCATTGTTGTTAAAAAAATGCCCAACACCAAGAACAAGAGAGAATAGCACATTGTTGTTTTTTGTTTGTTTGTTTGTTTTGTAAGGACCTTGGGGGAAACTGGATGCAAACATTGGATGCAGCTCAGATTGCACTGTAGCAGGTCTGCATCCAGACCCCTCTCGGCGCAGTGGGTAGCGCTGTTGCTTCACAGCAACAAGGTTTCTGGTTCAAGCCTCGGCTGGGTCAGTTGGCATTTCTGTGTGGAGTTTGCATGTTCCCCCCCGTGTTCATGTTTTCTCCGGGTGCTCCGGTCTCCCCCACAAGTCCAAAGACATGTGGTATAGGTGAATTGGGTATGTTAAAAATTGACCATAGTGTATGTGTGTGAATGAGTGTGTATGTGATTGTGTGTATGTTTTCCAGTGATGGGAAGGGCATCCGCTGTGTAAAACATATGCTGGATAAGTTGGAGGTTCATTCCACTGTGGCGACCCAGATTAATAAAGGGAGTAAGCCGAAAAGAAAATGAATGAATGAAGGAAATTGGCCGTAGTGTATGAGTGTGTGAATGAGTGTGTGTGGATGTTTCCCAGTACTGTGTTGCAGCTGGAAGGGCGTGCGCTATGTTAAACATATCCTGGATAAGTTGGTAGTTCATTCCGCTCTGGCAACCAGGTCTGGTTATATATAACTTCTGCACATTTCACCCTGTGTGAAAAAAAAGGGTCAGTTGTTGTTTCTGTGTGGAGTTTGCATGTTCTCCCTGTGTTTGCGTGGGTTTAGTGTTCCGGTTTCCCCCACAGTCCAAAGACATGCGCTATAGGTGAATTGAATATACTAAATTGGCCGTAGTCTATGTGTGAATGTGAGAGTGTATGGATGTTTCCCAGTTCTGGGTTGTAGCTGGAAGGGCATCCGCTGTGTAAAACATATGCTGGATAAGTTGGTGGTTAATTCCGCTGTGGCGACCCCTGCTGAATAAAACGACTAGCTGAAAGAAAATGAACTAATGAATTCATTTTCATATAAATATTTTCTAATTAATTACGTTGGCTAAAAATCATACCTCCAAGTGTAGAGTGGCTTCTGGATTTTTCGAGGGGTGTACTCATTTACCCCTTACTGTTAAATAATAAAGAAATGGACATATTGGAAACCATTGGCATGCGTTGAGGGCAAAGACTGTTGAGGGTGTCGAAGGTCCCTCCAGTAGGAGGCAGCACTCAAACATTATGAACAATATTCAGTGTGTCTTCTGCTGCCCCGTCTAGAAGCCCGCGAGGTTGTAATCCTGTGTTTGTTTACATTACACAAACAGGCTCCTTCAACTGAACAATAGCCTTTTCTCTGGTAAGTCCATTGCACATTTTAACTAACATTTTAGAGTTAGCATTACAATAATAATAATAATAACAATGCATGTTCCTTTACGTGAACCCAGTGTGCTAATATAACGTGTTCCCTAGATTGAGAAATCAGACGAATGCTATTTCGCATTGATTCGCATCTTAATTTGAATGAATGCATTTGCTAAATTGCATTAGATGAGATTGTTTAACCCTATGCATGTGGTAAGTAAACAACACGAGATTTAACGTTAGCCAGTTAGCTGTGTGAATGACCCACCCTGCTGAACTCGTGCCTATTTAAAAAAAATCATAGCTGGTTTCAACATGTAACGCTACGTTATTATTACGTTTCTTTATGTATGGCCTAACATGATTCAAGTTAGCAATTAGCCTGTTAAATATGATAGACTGTGCTGAACCATAAACAAAGCAGCTCCCACATGAAACATGAAACTGTTTTCCAGTTAACGTTAGTCTTAGCTAACGTTAGTGCAAACTGAAAGACCACGTTGGGTCAGGCTGTTTAGCTGGTTAGCTATTGTAGTGACTGTAGCTAAAAACGAGTCAACGTTCTAATGGGGATTGTTTTCATAAATGAAAAAAAAACTACTGTATATTTACTCACCCTCTGGCCATTCAAATTGCAGATGAGTTTTTTTTTCTTCAATTGAACATTAGAAGCTTTAAGCTGAAACCTTTGTCCTTGGAGGTTTTTTCGAATTCAAGTCAGCCTACAGCACATTGAGAGTCAAAATATATACAGTGCTCAGTATATACAAGTACACCCTTTACAAATCTCTCTTTAAAATTAATATTTTAATAGGAAGCTATACAATATTATATGTGTGTACGTACATTAGATTGTTTTGCTATGAATATAGCCAATGCTGCTGAAATGGCATTAAAACCTAAATAAATAATTAAATATACATTAGATTAGTCAGTACTAAAGCCAAATCTGCAGTTTATTTAACAAAATAACTTAAAATAAGGGTTAAAAAAATTGTACACCCAAATTTATATGTTATAGAAAAATATGATATACAAATTTAAAAGGAGGGGGAAAAAAGATGCGAAAAATTTGAAATATTAGTTACAATTTTGTAGGTTGATTTAATTGTATTATCTTTCAATTTCTAAATATGTTTGGTGACTAAAATATTATTTTAATAAATATCTGTTTAATAAATCTGCTTTGTTTAAATGCACAGAAATGCATTGCCTATATTCACTGAGAAATCGATAAAATATTCTTTTTCAAAATGTGGTGTTCTCTGTTATTCTGAGCACTGTATATACAGGCAAAACAAAACTGATAGCTGTAGCTCCTGAATAATATGTTCCAAAGATTGATCATAATTTGAATGTTTTTTGCTGAATTGCAGTAAATGAGATTATTGCTAGAAGTTTAGCTGGTGTAAACCTGAAAGACCATGTTGGAAGGTTTGCTAGTTTTTTTTTGAAATATGCAAATCAAAACTAGCCCAATGATATTAAAATGTAAAAATATGCCTCACTGCTCATTCATAAAATATGTATTTATGTAGGCTGCACGATGTTGGAAAAATACAACATTGCAATATATATTGTGATATGAATACAATTTCTTTTAGAGGTTCACAGATTAGGAACGAATTCATAATTTTATTTTGATTGGGATGATTCTGTTGGGGATGCATAAAATATAATAAACAATCTACAAGGAGAGATAAATTCAATAAAGAAAAAAAAATATATATATATATTTATATATATAAAAGTGGTATTTATGTATTTTAAACATTTTATTGTTTTCCGAGGAGTCGAACCTTATTCAGGTATACAGTAAGTGAATTATAAAATGTTAAGTAATAATCTTTTTTTTTTTTATAAACAATTCAATAAAATTAATTGTTGTTAATTTGTCAAAGACACAAACGGTTCAATTTCTAATGCCTAAATGCTTTTAAAACCCTCACACAGTCACAGGTTTAAAAAACACTTGCAGAATAATAAATTATAATCCAGACTCAACATTGCATATGCTCGTAATGTGACTATTGCGAATGATCACGTTGTGATATCAATGCTGAAACGATTAATTGTGCAATACGTATTATAAGTAAATAATTCAACTTGAGAGGAAAATTGGTGAAAAACATCCCACAGGTAAACTAGAGGAAGTGATGCACTGCTCCATGTTTGGTATGAACCCAGCTTTAGAATACAGTCGTGTTGGTCAGTCAGAAAGGTGAAAACAGTGTGCATGCTGACGCCATGAGGCACAAACTGATTCTGAAATTTCTGAAAAAATTCACACTGGCAAGTAGGGGTGGGCGATATGACCTAAAATTAATATCACGGTATTTTTCATCTTTTGAACGGTGACGGTATAATATCATGGTATAACTTTCAATTGCAAAATAATATACATCTCAAGGAAGAACGGACAAAAGAAAGTCTCACTTCTATCACTCTTTAAAAGTTTTGGTTTGGGTCATTGTAAATGCTCAGTCTCGTTATGAGCTGATCTTCATTTCTCTGTGTTGGTGGAATAAAGCAGGCGAGTCAGCCGCACCAATTTATGAGCAGACAGAGCAGGATTCTCGCGATGACCACCAGCGCAATTCCGCTCTTTGTTATGAGCCGTAGTTTCAGTGTAAACTTAGTAAAGGTGAGTTTCTTTGGCGATGATGTGTACAGTGTTAGATTTTATATTTAGTGGACATTTGCGCTGACAAACGGTGAATGCAACGCATCGAGATTCGGGCACCTTCTCCGAAAACACTCGATTGATCTCAGCTGGCGGATCAACATTTACCTCATGTCATGATCGCTGTCATCTGCGCCATTATTATTATTATAACTTTAGGTGAGGTTTGCAAACCTGTGCACTTTTCACTCTTCAGCCGTTTGCATTTCCTGCAGTAACAAAAGCTCCCTGTTATCTGACAGCGGGAAGCGTTAAGTGATTAACAGCTAATATGAACCAATACAGCGGCAGGGTAGAGCGATTCAGCAAGTTTTTAGAAAAAATCAAATCAGATTGCACTACGACCATTATATTCAGACACACAAATGCTCCCAAATATATTATGAGGGCGCATAGATTACATTTCGGGCGCTCATGCGACCAAAATGGTTGCAATTTCGAGCCCTGTAGTATAAGGAAATGTATGGCCACAACTGAACGTTTGAAGAAAATTGAATGCCTTATTATTTAGAATTAGCTATTATTGATGTAAATGCAGCCGTTCAAGGCACATAATTGATTTATTACGGTATTGACGGTATTAGAAAATCCATGTCGTGGCGCAATGTCACACCGGTGATGACTATGACATCGGTGTACCGCCCACCCCTACTGGCAAGAGTTTTCAGAAAGTTTTGGTTTCAGTCCTCTCAACTGATACTGCGTTTTTAATTAATTAATTTTATTATTATTATTTTTTGCATGAACGACCAATTTTAGGGCCACGGTCTCTCATCCAGTGTACCTGTGCCTCACAAAAGTGTTTTCTCAGTATCATCATCCTTGTATGATTTTTATTGGCAAGTGATTAAAAGCAGCTCAATTCTGCTGGAAAATATCCAACTTGGCAACCCTGGTGTTGGCTCAACATTTAGCCTGTCAGGGCTATTATTTAACAAATGAAACAAGATTACAGCCAGCATCTTTGTGTTCATTTTTGACTTGAATTGTTTACTTGCTACTGCACTCTGACACACTCACGCTCTGAGTCATTGCTGAATAACCAGTCAGAGCAAATGACATGATGAAACCGTCAATCTGTGGAAGAATTCAAACATTATTGGACTTGTTACCTTTAATACACAGTATCTGCACTCTGCTAACGGTGCAAAAATCACAATTCAAGGTTTTGTCACAATTCTTTGTGATGTTGGTTTTACTATTTTGCGATTTGTGAAAATATAAACAAAAACAAATAACACATTTATATTACTAATGCACACAATACAAATAAATCAAACAGTGGTTCACTTTTCATTTATAGTAGGTGCATTTAGAAGTGGAAGTCAAGAAATGTATTCAACAAATGTAAAAATATATGTTTTGTTGTATTGTTAACATAAAAAGGATAGTAGACCTATAAATCCGATCATCCTTCATTCAATCTCACTAATTTTATCATATATATATATATATATATATGTTATTTTGAAGAATGTGGGTAAGTTACTGGTCCCTGCAGACTTACAGAATATTTTTTCCTACTATCAACAGCCAGCAACAGTTTGGTCACCCACATTCTTCAATATGTTTTTATTTGGGTTCAGACCAAGAATGAATACAGATTTGGAACATCATCAGAGTGAGCAGATATTGACAGAGTTTAAAGTCCCAGTGAAATCATAGTTAAAGTTTCTTTATGTGTTAGTCTTAAGGTAGTCTATAATTTAGTGTGGTCCAAAACAGTGACCAAAATCCCATTTAGAAGATATAAAAGTTCAAATCTTTAGGCTTGTCTCCTCTGACCAAATGAATCAAAAAATATTGTTATCAAACCTTCTAGCCGATTAAATGCTCTCTGCGCAGAAGCATCTATTAATATTTTGTAGATAATTAAATTTGACTTCAATTTCGGCAGGACTGGGAGTGAGAGCTCCACACTGTGTCATGCAAGATGAGTTTGGATGTGAAGAAACTGAAAGTGAACGAGCTGAAAGAGGAGCTCCAGAAGCGTGGGTTGGACACTAGAGGACTGAAAGCGGATCTGGTGGAGCGGCTGCTGTCAGCTCTGGAGGATGAAAAACAGCCCACCTGTGATGAGGAGGCAGAAACAGGTACTCGAGTTTGCATGCTTTATTTGTTCCATACTGAATAGTAGTAATAGTGATGAACATGCATTTATGACAGTTGCATGTTTGCATGTGACAGGAGTTGCAGAGGCTGGGAATGATGAGCAGTCTGACCAAGGACAGATGGCTGATGAGGAAGAGAGCTCTGAGATGGACACCAATTTTCCTGAAGTCCCTAATGATGAAAGCAAAATAGAGTCTGTGGATGAGCAGCCAGCAACAGTTGAGACGGTCAGCAAGGAAGGTAGGATCGCAGCTGCCATTGTTGAGCTTAGTACATTTAAGTTTGGTTTTTGAATTTTACTCTAATGGTCGGTCTAAATCATAAGTCTCAAACTGGATTCCTGGAGGGCCGCAGCTCTGCACAGTTTTGCTCCGACCCTAATCAAACACAGCTGATCCAACAAATCAAGGTGATCAAGATTACTAGAGACTATAATGCTGCGGTCAGACTAGAGGTTGTGCGTGCGAAATTCTGTAGTAATGCACTGCGAAAAGGGGTGGGAATAAACAAGATGATTAGACATTTAAAAAAAAGCAAGCGATTGGTTCATAGAGGTCCATACATGTTTTGATCTTCGATTGGTCTCACACAATCATGTGATGCGAGTTCGCAGGTCAGAGTTCACCAAGCATGAACTTTCCAATGCAGCGGACTGTGAAACTTGACGCACAAGCTTGTGTTTCCGGTCTGACTCATTCGTGTGCACATGAATGGAAGTCTGTGGTGAGAAAAGTGCAGTGTGACCGCAGCTTTAAGCAGGTGTGAGTTGAAGGTGGGTGAAGCTAATTATGCAGAATTCAGTTCCTGACCCTCCAGGAATTAAGTTTGACACCATTGCTCTAAATCAGGGATCACCAAACTTGTTCCTGGAGGTCCGTGTCCTGCAGATTTTAGCTCCAACCTTAATCAAACACACCTGAACAAGCAAATCAAGGTCTTGCTAGGTATACTTGAAACACCCAGGCAGGTGCGTTAAGGCGATGGATGTGTTGAAACATTTCTATGTTTTACTGCAACGCATTAACTCTACAGGTGCCTGATAGTTAGCTGTGGTGCTAACGTTAATCATATTATTCCCTCTAGTGAAAGCATAAAAATTATCATCATAATTTACTTGAGTGCACGCCTCAATGTCTCGCTTCCCCCTTAATAGGTAATAGGCGCGCCCCACAGTTTTAAAACCCACGCTTTATAGCATTAACTGAGGATAGTTCACCAAGAAATGAATGTTTGTTGTGTCTTGATTTAGGTTCCTTTAATTAATCTTGAGTCCCACACTAAGAGTTCTAAGCACCCCTATTGGGGCTCAAGACCCTGCTAGAAAAGCACTTCTTTATATTAAATATCACTTGAACATGTTTTACAGAACATGAGGCAGCCACAGTAAAGCTGAAAAGTGAAGATGAGATAAAGCTAGAGCAGCAGGAGCAGAGACCTGAAGCCAGCAATGAACGGGAGGCTCTGGAAAGCCAGCAGACTGAAGAGTGCAAGACTGAACCAGACAGACATGCACATCATGGCCACAAGAGACGCTATGAGGAGGCCCACGGTAACAGCCATCATGATCACCGCGAAGACAAAAGGTGAATTTTACGCAAAGCTTTTACTTTATTGAAATCAAAATTTACCATCTTTGTTTTTTTAGCGCAAATTGTCATTCTTTAGGTGAACAGTTAATCTATGCAAATTAATCCACTGAAAAAAACCTCTGCATTTCTTTCTGCATTTAGAGTGGTGGCTCTTTTCTGTTGATGTCAGTTTGACAACTTCAGCTACAATATTCTTAACCACACCCCTCTTACCATTAGTTTCACCTACTTAGTATTCAGTTTCAGTTGGAAGTACATAAACATACTGAAATTAAAGGCTCTGCAACATCTGGTTCATGCAACATCTGGTTCATCTGCATTCTTTTGGCAGACAAATATTTTGGTTTTAATTTAGCCAATCTCTGCTGTGGCATATTGCAATAATATTATGGTACAAAATGTGTAAAATGAAGTAGAGGTGAGCCATCAGACATATTTTATTAGGCTAGCAGCTCAGGGGCCACACAAGAATGGGCAAACATCCAAAGATTCTGTGATGTTTCCAGCATTAAGTAGGAAATAAATGACAACAGGCAGTTGTATTTTTAGAAAACAATGCACACCTGAGGTGGTCGTGGCCATTACACCTCAGATGCAGATTATTTTCTAATTATTCAATTAATTGTTAGTCCAGGTTTTTGTTCCGAAACAGCTCCTGTGTAGTGCTGTATGATAACTCAAAATGAAATCAAAGTTGTTATTCAGAAAAGCTGTAATAGACTGATTTCACGCAGCTTCCATTTTAAAAGTGAAATCGAGGCTGTGGTCGGAAGAAACCCGGAAGTGTCGCTTGAAGGCGCATAGGAACGTTGTGTACCTAGCTCTATATCTTATCAATGAAGTGAAAGGGACACAAATTTATAATTTCACCGCCTTCCAAGCGACCCGAAGGTCCGTTCTGAATGTATAGTGAAAATAAAAAGCGATATCAGACCTCATTTTCACCTAAATGGCACTAGTTAGCTAAGGTTTTGGGCTTTCCCAAACATATGTTTTAAATGCCATTTATTAAACTCAAGTTAATGAACTGATTCTTTCACTATATGATATTTTTTCGCGATACTGACTTTTGTCACCAATCGGTACTAAAAAATAATAAAATGTCAATTTCCAACTAACATATAAGTTCGTTCTTGAACACCATAGTTTTGATTTGCCGTAGTATTCACCAGTGCTCAACAGAAATGACTGTGATTGGCCGTGAAGGCATACCTGCCAACACTCCCGTTTTTCACGGTCATCTCCCGTATTTCAGACCCATCTCCCGCCACCCTCCTGTTTTGTTATTTCTTTCTGAAAACTCCCATAATTTAAATCGTGGCAACAGCTGGAGGTTTGTAGTCCACAGCATGTTGTTGCAATGTTTACTGTGCTGGTGCTATACTTCCATGTTTCTTCCCACTGCAGCCTTGCTTTTGTTTTTTAAAATGGAGGCCACATGAAATAAACATATTGTCATGCACATCTTGTCAGAGAAGCACAACTCTGTGATCAGTAGGAAACCTTTTCTGAAGGCCAGAGGGCAGATTGCACTGCTTTTATTGACTATGCTTTAATGTGACTAATAAACACATCATCAAGCATTTATTTCAGACACCTATATCAAAGAATGATTATCCTCTTTTTTTTTCTGAAATTACAGTACCGGCTTTACTGGCAAAATGCACATGAAAATGTCCTAAAACTATTTTATGTTACAAGCGTCATCTGCTGGCAGAGTGAATTCACATTTTTATTCAACCCGTCTAATGTTTCTGTTTATTTGATGATTTTTTTTGCACGGGGATATTTTTATGTACCTGAATTTTACAAAGCTAAAGAAACATAATTGGGTTTTTACTTTATACTGTATTTAATGTTTTATTTATTATTATTTTTTAATTATTTGCCATGAAAAATGAAGATTAGCACATTATTATTTTATTTCTATACCATCCACATCATTACTTGATGTAGACTAAGTGATTTACAACAGTTTATTTTTTATTTTTATCAAAGGTCCCGGTCACCTCAGCCTTCTGCGGAAGAGGACGATGAAGATTTTGATGACACACTAGTGGCCATTGATACTTGTATGTGAACACTTGTTTGGTCTAATTATGATTCAGAATAATTTAAAAATAAACATCATGACATTTTCTCTACTCGCTTCAACAGATAACAGTGATTTGAACTTTAAAGTCTCTCCTGACCACTGCAGCGGCTATCCTTTGACCATCGAAGGGTTTGCTTATCTCTGGTCTGGAGCACGAGCCACATATGGAGTAAACAAGGGACGTGTTTGCTATGAGTTGAAGGTAATATCCAATAGAGGATAAAGTTTGGGTTTAACAATGCTGTTTAATTTTATAATAATTCCTTACATTTATATAGTGCTTTTCTGGGCACTCAAAGCGCTTTACATATTTTTGGGGTGAATCTCCTCAACCACCACCTGAAACACGACGAAAGCCATATTGCGCTAGTTTAACCCCCAACTCTTTGAATTTTTAACAACCACAAAGAGTCAAGACCTTGGTTGACCGTAAGACTGCACTCACTGAACACTATAGAGTCTCTATCAATATACTGGGCTGTTAGGACCCAAAACAGACTGCAGGTTGAGCACCCCCTGCTGGTCTCACTAGCACCTCTTCCGGCAGCAACCTAGCTTTCCCATGTGATCTCCCATCCAGGTACTGACCAGGTGCATTCCTGCTTAGCTTCAGTGTGCAACCATGTGAGAGCTAGCTGCCGGCTAGGTTCTCTTATGCTCACAATTGTTTAATCAAAATATAATAAACAGTAATCATGTGAAATTTCAAAATAAAATTACTGTTCTTTATTTCAATGTTTTATTAATGATAGGTTATTTATGTGACTTTTGAAGCTGAATTTACAGCAGCCTTAATTCAGATATCATTCTGAGAAAACATCTGATTATAATAGTAATGTCTTAAAATCCTTATCAATGTTGAAAACGAACTTTCTGCCTAATATATGGGTGAATAATTTTTTTTTTTCTTTTAATCAAATTCAAAAGAACAGTATTTATTTGAAATCTAAATAATTGGTCATTTTTGATCTGTTCAATATCTGCTCAATAAAATTATATATTTCTTTTAAATCTTACTGACCCCATGTTATTCAAAGGTAGTTTCTTTAGTTATTTCTATAATTTCTTAACTTTACATTACATTAAACCTAAAATCTACCCTAAAATTTGCCATTTGTTTTTTAGGACTATGCAGGATTTATCATATGTGGTATTATCACACATGTTGTTTTAACAGTGTCGCTCACTTTCAAAAATAAACAAAAGCACTCACATAAACATTCATAGAATGAAGAAGCCTATTAAAATGCAGTTAGAAGCTTCTATAAATCAAGATGCGAAAATGTATATGTTGGTTTTACTTTATTTTGAAGCTATAATATTGGAATGTCACAAAAGCAAAAGTGCAGAAGCATAACATTTGTGCATTGTGAAACCCACAAAAACATCCATCATGTCCTCTCGCTTGGCAAACCCACTTCTGTTTTGAAGAGTTTTCCAGTTTAAGTAGCCAATGGAAGTTTACATGGACAGGTGCTTGACCCTTTGATTTTGATAAAGGGAGTGAGTTTGCTTCATATTTGCTCTTCAAACTAACAGTGGAATGGTGTAAAAATATGAGGTGGAGCCATTCACTTGCTTTAAAAAAATAACCAAGTTTTCTGAACGAATTGTTTAAATCAATGATGTAGTGAATCACTCTTAAAACTTGCCACAGAATGGTGATTTTAATGTCTAATTTATTTATCCTGGAGAGCCCTAAACCAGCCAATGTTCCTGCCTAAAACGCACTCACAAGCAAATAAAAATTATTATTGAAAATCTAGTCTCAAAATGTGTTCATATTCAATCTTGCACACCCAAAATCATCACATAACATTATTAACATGATAAGCATCATGGCACTTTTTTTTCAGGTCAAGGAGTATATATCAGTAAAACATCTTCCCAGCAGTGAGCCTGACCCTCATGTTGTACGAGTTGGCTGGTCTCTGGATTCCTGCAGCACACAGCTTGGTAAAACAAACACATACAATCATAGACCAATGTCAATTGATCAAATAAATGATCTTTCTTGATTCTAACACATGGGAAAATGGCTTCTTTCAGGAGAGGAGACGTTCTCTTATGGCTATGGAGGAACAGGAAAAAAGTCTACCAATTACAAATTTGGAGACTATGGAGAGAAATTTGGTGAAGGCGATATCATTGGATGTTATATTGTAAGTGCTATTCTAATTTTCTGCTTTTTTGCTTTTAATATAGAATCTGTTATCTCAGTAGCTGTATTATTGTATATTGTCAAAAAGGCAGTTTTTTCTTAAAGAGATAGTTCACTCAAAAATAAAAATTTCTAACACTGTTTTGAGTGTTTTATTCTTCCTGTTAAACACAAAATCAAATGTTTTAAAGAATTTTGGAAACCTTTTATCGTTAAGTTCCATAGTAGGAATAGTAAATACTATGGTAGTCAATAGCCTGATCAATAATGAACGGTGCATTTTAAAAAAAAAATTACAGGTAAACTTGCTTTGGAAAATTTCGAGATATTTACCGGTGTTACTTTGCATTAGTATTTTTCATTATTTTGTGTAAAAAAATGCTCAAACAGCTATGTGATAAATGAAAAGTGAGTAAATGAATGTAAAATACTCTAAAATACTATATTAAAAAAAAAAAAAAAAAAAAATATATATATATATATATATATATATATATATATATATATATATATATATATATATATATATATATATATATATATATATATATATGAATATTCATTCTGTATTGCAATGCAATCATTCACACGGAACATCAGCAATAACACTTCTCAATTACTTTCAATTACCCTTAATGGAGTGATGTCAAGCACTGGCAAACTGAATTGTGAGTTTGACTAGTCATGTTGGGTCCGTTGCTCAAAGCAAAAGTTGAACTGTTCAAGCACCAAAATGGTAAAAGGCATCAGCCAATCAGATTGTTATATGCAAATACATGTACATATGCTGGCTAATCATGTTCATGTTTTGCCAGCAAAATATGTCAAAATAGAGAAAAAACTAATAATACGGTTGGTAATAATCACCCAGTTCTTTATGATCAGTCTTTATATACATCTTTAAATACAACAACTACTACTACTCCTGTGCCAAGCTTGATGTGATTGGCTGTTATCACCTTGACAATTACATTAATGTGAAGCTTCAGCCACTCCCTTCATCAAATGTTAACGACTACACCCCATGTGAATGAAGCATCAGAGATACAGCTTTTAGTTTTTATGATAAAATAACTCTTTACTGTTTAATTCTATAATTGGTGGACATCTAACCTCAATGGCTAAACTAAAAATTTGAAGCAGAGAAGATTTTATTTCCTAAAACGCAATGTCCTCAAAACTAGTCATTTTCAGTTGGAATTAGCACAATGAGAAAGTTGCTTGATGGCATTTTGATTGCAGAATTTCTGCTGTCTAGTTCATTTCATTTGATGATTTTTCACAATTTCATAACATCAGTCAGTAGAACGCGTCTTGCTTTGAAAGTGATCTTTGTAGGGCAGAGGTTTGTGGCAGCAAAACAGAAAGTCCACAACAGAGGAAAAACAGCTTGTAAAAGTTTATTTTGTCAAAATGTATATATTTTTTTATTGTAGTTTTTACACATTTACATGTATTTTACATACTTTCTCCGGTAAATTGTATCACACCTTTTTAAAGAGCACATTACAGCAATTTCAGATGAGTACACAGAGACTACAGCTCACAGTTGTATTTCAGCTGAGTTGTGTGCTATGCATATTGCTAAACTAGCAGCATGCTTCTAAAATATAACAAAATACTCTGATTAAAACACAAAAATATCGCACAAAATGCTATCATGTTAATTTAATTAAATGTCAGTTGGTAAGACCTAGTATGTACTGTTAACTTAAAGGGCACCTATGGTGAAAATCATCTTTTTAAAGCTGTTTGGACAGAACTGTGTGTAGGTATAGTGTGTCCACAGTCATATTGGGGTGATAGAAATACATTAAGTTTTTTAATTTTTCTGATGTTAAAATAGCATCCAAATCCCTCCCATTTTGAGGCAGACTGCAACTTGAAGTAGGAGAGCGGTTTCCCCGCCCACTGAATTGATTGACAGCTGCTTATTTACATGTTTCCATAGTAACGCGTATAATCATATCAACAAGATAGGACGTGCGCAGAGATTGAGGCACACTGACAGGCACGTGGGAACGGTGGGCGATAATAAGGTATAATAAATAATCTGATCAGTGTTTTGAGCTGAAACTTTACAGACACATTCTGGAGACACAATAGACGTATATTATATCTGGAAAAAGGGGTAAACTAGGTGCCCTTTAAAATGCTGTCTAGCTAGGCAACTTGCTAGGTTTTGGAAGGAAAGCAAACCAAATGATAAACGCAAACCTTCCTGAAATAGTGGACATGATGGATAAACACAGTCTCATATGTTTGTTTTGTTTGCAGGATTTTGACAGTCATGAACAGGTGGAAATGGCTTTCTCAAAGAATGGGAAATGGCTTGATGTGGCATTTCGTGTGTCTAAAGAAGAGCTGGCCAGTCAGGCTCTGTTTCCTCATGTTCTGGTGAAGAATTGCGCTGTCGAGTTTAACTTTGGCCAACGGGAGGAGCCTTATTTTCCATTGCCAGATGGCTACTCCTTCATCGGAGACGTCAGCTTGGAGAACAGGGTCAGAGGCACTGTAGGTCCAAGCAGCAAATCTGATTGCCAGGTAATTTTTTAAAAAGGTTGTGTGATCACTAGATGTGATGTTTTATGTTGTCTTTGCAGTGCACCCATATAATGCCATATAAAGGCAAATCCCAACATTCTTTACAAAGTCTGACAGAATTTATACAATAGAGATCAAAATTAGAAAACAGTTTATGAACACTTGATCTTTATCAGAAATAATACATCATAATTTTTATAATTTGCACAATAATCTTCATATTTTTAAGAGTTTCTACAATGTGCTAGTATAACAGTGTTTTCTAAAATAACCATGACACTTCAAAAATGAATGAATTAATTAATTAATAACTTTATTTTGTTGAAAGCACAGTAGCCAAAATAAGAGAACTACAGGCATACAGCAGTCAATATTACAAGGAAGTGTTCAGGCCCTTGCTTTGAATAACTTCAGCAATCTGTGGACAAACAACATCACTAGTTGCTCTTTGAAGAGTTTATTCTGCAAATGCATTTCCATCTTTTATTTTTGGCATTAATCCTTGTGTGCACAAGTCCAAAACCACCTCAAGCCAGTGTAAAAACTTTTTTGCGATTTTTATTTATTTTTTTATTTTTTAAGGGATTTGCCGTTTTCATCACCTTTTGTTTGATGACCAATTTTTTTGAGGGACTTGAATGATTTCACTTCTTTCACACATAGACTTATTTGGAAAATTTCCAATGAATTATGATAATGTGTGAACAAACCACTTACCAGAAGTTTTGTTCTGTAAATGTCCAGAATGAGAAGTTATGACATTAGCAGTTAATGGTCTAAACTAATGACATGACATAAAAATGTGAACAGCACATTTTGAATGTACCTCTCAAGATTTTCCAGTAATTTTACGGCAGTTCAGTGGTATTATTGTAAAGATACAAAGTTTTAGAAATCACAGATTTGAAATGAATCTTTTATTTTGCTGTGACTGAGGCTCATCCCTTTGGAGAATTTCAGTCACTTTACGATGACTCACCATCCTGCTCAGTGAAACCAGGAAAATGAAACTGGGTTTGTCAGCAAATTAAGGAATTTACCACCAGGTGTCAGAGTTACACTAATAACTGAGAGGATCGGAACATATTAGCATAAATTAAATGGAGCTCTAAATTTAGAAGGTTAATCTAATTTTGATCTTCACTTTATAGTGTGTGTTCATTTAACAATATGATGCATACCCCATTAAAAAAGTGTGGAATCTAATGAGTGTTATGTTTGTCTGAAGGTCCTGATGATGATTGGCCTTCCTGCTTGTGGTAAAACCACATGGGCTGCTAAACATGCTGAGATGAACCCAGACAAAAGATTTAACATCCTGGGCACAAATGCCATCATGGAGAAAATGAAGGTAAGATCATCTGATTAGAACTTTTCACATTTAAAAAAAAAAAAAAGTCAAGCGCAAACTAAAGGAAACAGGCTTATTTGTACTTTGTCTAATATTTAATAAAAATTTTGAGTACTTTTTCTTTAAAAAATACATTTACATTTCAAAAGTTAAGTTCAGTAAGAGATTTGTTTGTTTCTTTTAAAAGGAAGAAGTGTTTAGAATAGCTTCACAGTATTACTGTTTTTACATAGAGGTCTGTCATGGTGTTACTGTAGGTGATGGGTCTGCGTCGCCAGCGGAACTATGCCGGCCGCTGGGACATCCTGATTCAGCAGGCCACTCAGTGTCTGAACCGACTGCTTCAGATCGCCACGCACAAAAAGCGCAACTACATATTAGATCAGGTAATGCAAATATTTCCTTATGATACCCAGAGAAGACATGACTGCCAATTATCTACTTCTAGTTTGTTATTTATATATATATATATATATATATATATATATATATATATATATATATATATATATATATATATATATATATATATATATATAAATATAAATATTATCATTATTATCTTTCAGGGTGCCACATGATAGAGTAGAAGCAATAATTGATGTATTGTACTGAAGTGTCAATGAGATGTTTTTTTTAAAGTATTTAAATTATTTTGCATGTCCTATTACATTTAAATTGTTCTGTGAGCCTCTGTTATCTTGTATTGGTAGCCTTTGACTCTATTAATATTTTGAGTAATTTCAGACTGGTGAGTAAGAAAAATTCCCGGCGTCGCTGTGTTAAATATAAAAAGAAATAACCTTGGTTTTAAAGAGATGGCACTTATACTGTGGGTTGTTGTTGATGTTTGTGTTAGTAACTAGGTAAGAGGTAAAACCAACCTTCTCAGCTTTGCAGAGCTGCTCTTGTTTGTGAGGTAATTGAGTTTTACAATCAGCATGCCGAGTCTGTTAATAAACAAATTCTGTATCTGTTAAGTGAAATCCTCACAAAAACATGTCAGTGAAAAAGAGCCTCTTTTAGAATAGTAGAACTGTTTACTTATTTCACACAGTATATTTTTGTCTGTTACAACAGTTACTGTGTCCGATTTGAAGGGTTTTTTTTGATGCATGTCAGACTACACATTGCTCTGTGAACTGTCATCGCTTGCTGTCTTTGACAACATGAGTGATGTGATTGTGAAGGCAGATAAAGAAACCGGAGCGTAAATGAACAGTGGCTATCATAATGTTTTCTGTACTAGCTCTCTGGGGTTAATTTTTTTTGTACCTCGTTTAAATGAGCTAAGATGATTTGTCAGATCTTGGATTTTCTTTTTTTTTTTCATCGATAATTTGGTTCTTCAATGAAATTTGTAAATCAGTAAAAGATTACAGAGTGTGCTTGTGTTTGCTGTGAAGGAGAGATCTACTGTGGCAAGACAGCAGCGAAATGACATCATATAATATTATTCAGTTATCAGCCATGTGAGCAAAATTGCATAAAATTAAGTGATAGTTAATGTGAATTATATAAGTTATTTAGTTAGACATTCGATATTTAGAATATAGATCGACATTTGTTGTAGGCTTTTTGTACAGTATTTACATGTTCATGTATCAAGAGTATTTAGCTATCCAGTTCCTTATTAAGAAATAACTTTCATAATCCTGTGGCATAACTGGTTATTTAAAATAATTTTGCATCAAAAAAGCTTAATGAAGCTTTATTAGGTACACCTGTCCAACTGCTTGTTAACGCAAACTTCTAAACAGCCAATCCCATGGCAGCAACTCAGTGCATTTAGGCATGTAGACATGAGCTATGTCTCATTTCAGAGGCTGCATCCTCTGTAGGATGCATTCAAAGTCCGCTGCGTCATCACGGCGCAATGAAGGCTGTCTCATTTTAAAAAAATTCTTAGGCTCCTTCAATCGCAGCCTCAAAATTGCGCACTGATAATGGCAGGACATTTTTAAAAGAAAAATCTGGTTTAAATGTATGAATTGTTTATTATTTGGTTTGATTCCATTCCAAAACCTAGCGAGTTGCCTAGCTATGACATGTCTTACTAAGGAGTGATCTTTATAGACAGTTTACATTTTTTATGTGTACATGTATGGATCAAAGGAAATATATTTCCAGCTTCTGTGTACCTTGTTTTGACTTCAGATCGCTTGAAATAAGTTTTAAAATTACTTTGAAAAAAAAGTCATTACAAATTTTATCAGCAGCTTTTACGGTCGGCTGGTGACAAGATTCGTCCTCTGTAGGCTTGATTGCCTAATTTCAAAATGCTCGGTTCAGCTTGTGTTGACTTCGAAGGATTCACCTTTGAAGTCCCATCCTTCGGAGGATGCAGCCTCTGAAATGAGACACAGCTACAGTCAAGATGATCTGCTGCAGTTCACACCGAGCATCAGAAGGGGGAGGAAAGGTGATTTAAGTGACTTTGATCGTGGCATGGTTGTTTGTGCCAGACAGGCTGGGCTGAGTATTTCAAAAACTGTTGATCCACTGGAATTTTCATGCACAACCATCTCTAGGGTTTACAGAGAAGGTTCTGAAAAAGAGAAAATATCCAGTGAGCGGCAGTTCTGTGAGTGCAAATGCCTTGTTAATGTCAGAGGAGAATAGCCAGACTGGTTTGAGCTGATAGAAAGGCAACAGTAACTCAAATAACCACTTGATACAACCGAGGTATGCAGAAGAGCATCTCTGAACACACAACACGTTCAACCTTGAGGCGGATGGGCTGCAGCAGCAGAAGATCACACCAAGTGCCACTCCTGCCAGCTAAGAATAGGAAACTGAGGCTACAATTTTTTGAGTCTTGATTTCTGCTGCAACATTCAGATGGTGGGGTCAGAAGGTGGCAGCAACAACATGAAAGCATGGATCCATCCTGCTTTGTATCAACAGTTCAGGCTGGTGGTGGTGTAATGATGTGGGGGATATTTTCTTGGCACACTTTGGGCCCATTAGAACCAATTGAGCATCATGTCAACGCCACAGCCTACCTGAGTATTGTTGCTGACCATGTTCATCCCTTTATGACCACAGTGTACCCATCTTCTGATAGATACTTCCAGCAGGATAACGCACCATGTCATAAAGTGTGAATCATCTCAGACTGGTTTCTTGAACATGACAATGAGTTCACTGTACTCAAATGGCATCCACAGTCACCAGATCTCAGTCCAATAGAGCACCTTTGGGATGTGGTGGAACCGGAGATTCGCATCATGGATGTGCAGACAAAAAATCTGCAACAAATGCTTTATGCTCATGTCAATATGGACCAAGATCTCTGTGGAATATTTCCAGTACCTTGTTGAATCTATGCCATGAAGGATTAAGGCAGTTCTGAAGGAAAAAGGAGGTCCAACCCGTTACTAGTCTCTATCTCCTGTGCTGCAAGTTAAATTTAAATGACACTTTAACCCAGTGTGGTTGGGTTTGTCCAACTGTGACCCAACATTGGGTTACAACAACCCAGCATTTTGTTTTTGAGTGTAGCTGTCAACATTGCATGTGCATCATTACTGTACATTATGTGATTATTAATGAAAAAAATCTCTCAATGAAAATATGAATGTCTATTTGATACACTGTATGAAACCATATTAAAACTGGAATGGTAAATTTGTCTTTATATCTAAAATTTCCATATTGGTATCTTAAACGTATATATTAGTAACTGAAGTGAACATATTAGTCACTTAAGGACTCACTTAAATACTTAGTTAAAATGTTCTATGTGAGGCCCTTAAAATAGTACCACCAGTTTTTGTACCTTTATTTCAGAGTAATTCATAACAGTTTAAATTATTATTATTATTTTTTAAAGTTTGTTGTTTTTTTTCTATACTTTTTCCTAATCAATGTTTCTAATTGTTCCTAATAACAAGTCTGTTTGATGCAAGGAGGCTTGGTAGTTCAGACATGACATGACATATTATTAAAGAAGACAAATGGTTGATGGAAAAAGCAGTGTGTATTCTGAATTGTTTTCTGTCAATGACACAGCAAGAATTGATCCGACAGCCTCTCATAATGTGGGAGAGTTAAAGGTACTATTTGGTATTGGGCCATAATTTGTTATGCTCTTGTTTTTGGAAACCAGTTGCAAGTTCCACTATCTTGATGACATCAAACATGTTGTTAAAGACATCAAACCGTGGTTTTCCATTATGTTTCTTATCCATGACACAGCAAGAATTTAGTCAAAAAGCACATTTTCACACTTTCTGATCTGAGTGTTGTATTAACGTGCAAAAAAGAAACCTCTATCAAGGAATGTTTTTATTTTAAAAATTCAATTATAAAATTGTTATAGTTTTTACTTAATATAATTAGGGGCCAAGCACAGAAGGTCCGTAGGCACCTATTGTATCTCTTCCAGTTCTTCTTCTTCTTCTTTTTTTTTTTTGCTCTGGGAGTCTATGGCAGACCTATGTACCGTTTGTGGCATTTGTGCAAATTTTAGCACACTGATTACAAACAGTCTGATCTTCAACCACAACAAATTTGGACTCTCTAGCGCCACCATTTGTCCAAAGTTTCAATTATGTTTATTGTTATAACTTTTGAACTGAATGGGCTACAATCAAAATTTCGCTATTTTGATTTTTTTGTAAAACCTATTTGATAGAACTCTTCCTAGGCCGCTTGTTTGATTTTTCACCAAAATGGAATCTAATGATCTACAGACCACGCTGACCAAAATATATGCAATTCAAATTGATTAGACAAACAGTTTTCAATTAACTTGCGAACAAATTTAGCGTAGAGCTTGCGAAAATTGACTTAAGGTGTTATCTCCATAACGCATTGACGTATTCACACCAAATTTGGAGTGTGTTATCACAATCATGGTCTAAGGTGAGCTGCAGTGTTTCGATGCACTGCCCCCTAGTGGTCTGGAGATACACAAAATGGCTTTCTTTTGCTTATAATTTCTCAGCCTTTAGTCCAAACTTAATGAAATTGGTCTCTTTACATCTGGCGGAGCATGCGAGTCTCTCAATGATCTCTGATTTTCCCTGGTCAACCATTTTGGCTTTTGGCCTTTTTGAATTGTCAAAATTGCTATATTATTTGGACACATTTTTGGATTGGTATGAAAATTGGTATGTCTTTAGGACTGTGTCGTGAAGGTGCTCAAAAAGTTTTCGTTGCAGCGCCACCTTTTGATCAAACATTATAACAACTGAAAAACTTTATATTGACTAATATTTCCTATTGTTATGTAACTTGTCTTGATACATTCATTGGGTTGTCCTGAAAATATTGATACCAATTATGTCTTAATTAACTGAACTTCCTGTTCGCCATCTTGCCTTAAGTCAAGAACCTAGTTTTTCGAACTCCTCCTAGATCGTTTGGCTGATGTGCACCAAATTGCAATTGCAAACTTGATGTAATGCTGCCAGATGACATTACAGGCTGAATCACGGCAATGGTTTAAAGTATTGAAACCAAACGTAATGTGTGTGATCTAGACCAGACATTGACCAAACTACATCAATTTGCACCACCTTCTGGGTAAAATTGAGAAACAATTAAATTCCATCATTAGAAATGATACAAATTTTATCAAATGACTTTTGAATAGTTTTGTCTATTGTCATGAGACTGGTCTTGTATCATACAGAGAGCATTAATATAATTTATTACCTAATTGACACGACTTTCTGTCCACCATCTTGAATTCGTTTGAAAATCTGTTGTTTTGAACTCTCTATAGATCATTAGCCCAATTTCCACCAAATTTGGCTCAGAGCATGCTGCCAAAAAGTTCTAGAATTTGTTCTGTAACTTGTTGCCATGCTTGTTTATGATGTGGCTGCTGGGCTGCTTGGCCCCGATAATTGCTGCTTGCAGCTATATTTTGCTTTGCTTTTACAGTGGTCTAAATAGTTGTACATTTTTGCAACCTTATTACAAAGGATCTCTAAAAAGATTTTTGTTCCAGGATGCAGGTTTTCGTAGACTCCTGTTTGGATTCTATTGCAGGGTTCCTGATTTCCTCAAAAATAAATTGGAGCTGGGATGAACAAAAAAACCAAAACAAACAACAACAATAATCAACCGTTTCTACTTCTCTTTTGTCACTGTGTCTAGACAAATGTATATGGATCAGCCCAGAGACGAAAGATGCGCCCCTTTGAAGGGTTCCACCGTAAGGCTGTTGTAATTTGCCCCAGGGATGAGGATTTAAAAGAACGAAAGAGTAAGCAAGCTGAGGATGGCAAAGATGTTCCCGATCAAGCTGTTTTAGAAATGAAAGGTAGGAACTCTGCTGTGAAAAACAACATCATAAATGATTAAATAGGTCTGCAACATTTGATTAACAGGTCTCACTTCATCCTTAAAAGTCCTAATTTTAAGTTTAATTGGTGATATTTTGATCGCTCCATGGATAAGCTTAATACTTTTAATAGCTTATTTGTAATAACTATTTTAGTTTGTCTTTGTCATGATGACAGGCTATAATATTTTAATAGCTATTTTGCAAGATTCTAGTGTATCCAGCTCAAACTATAATTTAAACTGTTAATTAGGTTTACTAGGCAAGTCATTGGACAACAGTAGTTTGTTCTGTAGCCAATCCAAAATATTTTTAAGGGGCTAATATTATTGACCTTATACATTTTTTGTTGTTGTTAATTATAACAGCTTTTATTAAAACTAAAAGAAATGACTAAAAACATAATAAAAATGCTGTAAAATTGTTTATAATGTGTTCCTTGCTCTGGTAAACTTTGTTATATATATATCTACAGGATAAATAAACTTCTTTCTAGCAAGTGGGTAAAACCTTGTGGTTTGAAGGGTGAACTTCAAACTATAAAATATCTTTTGAGGCTGTTGCCAACCTACAGTTTTCTTTCTCATGGTGTTTTGTTTTTCATATTGAATTTTTTGACTTATTCTTTATTTTTTATTGACTTTTTTTTATTATTTTTTTACTTCACATATTAAAAAATAATCTATTGTGCTCATTGTGGTGCTAAAATATACTCAGAATATTGATTATCATAATTTGAAAACTAGAATTTTGACAAGATTTCAGTGTTAAGACAATTCAGTTGTGCATTCATTTTGAGCCTGTGCTTTTATTCTTACTAGAGTGTTGAATATGCCATCAAATGATTATTATTAGGGATGCTCCTATCAATCGCCCGGAGATCGGTATTGGCTGATAATCACATTTTATGACTCGATTGGTACTCTAATCGCAAGTGTTCGTTTATGGGTTTACAAGCAGAGGAAGATCAATTTTAACTGTTTATGCAAGATTTGAATTCTTCTTTCATTACATGTTTCTATATTGCTTTTTAAGTCATTTTTCTTACCAGATATTTTTAGGTCTTATCTATTATTTTCTGTAAAGCTGCTACTAACCATGATGTGTCTACACTAACTAGTTTTGAGATGTGTTTGAGGGATTATCTGCAACATCCTTCATTTATTCTCTTAGGAAATGAGAGATCTCCACTTAAGTATCATACTTGAAGGGAAAATGTGCTGTATGCAATGGTAAAGTTATATACAGCTTGAAGCATCAGTATCAGTACTCTGTATCGGCCAATCACCATGACGAAGAATCGGTACTCAGTATCTGCTCCAAAAATCCTGATCGAAGCATCCCTAATTAATATTCTATATATGGCAGACAAGACATTTTAATGAGTGTCTTATGTAAATCAGTGATAAAGTGTAAGATATAAAGGCATAGTTCAACCAAAAAATTTATTATCTTCACCATTTATGTGCACTCTAAACTTTTGGGGTGGCTCTGAACTTTTTATTTTCTTCTATTGAACACTAAACAAAAGATTCTGAAGAATGTTGGAAATCAGCAGCCATTGATATCCATATTGAAAAAGATTGCTGAAGCCAATGGTAGTTTTTTCCCCAACATTATTCAAAATATCTTTCTTTCTGTTGAGCAGAAGAAATAAACTCAGTAAGGTTTGGAACAAGTGAAGTGTGTAAAGGAAAACATGACAGAATTTTCATTTTTGGGGTGAACTATCCCTTTAAGTCATTTATTATTATTATTATTATTATTATTATTATTATTATTATTATTATTATTATTATTATTATTTAAGCAGCAAAAAATGACACGTTAAAATAAAGCCGTATTACACTTTTAATGTGTTGCTACACATGTTCAGCTCTCAAGCTAATATTATCATGCAAATCTTAGTCACACACGTTCCAAAAAGTTGTGTAGTGTTGAGCATCTCCACGATTTCTACGTTTATGGTTTAATATAAATAAACAGTTTGTTTTGGAACAGTGGCATTTTTTTCAAGTTCAAAATTGAATCGATCTGCTTCTCTTATTTTCCATGGCTCCAAAGCCAACTTTGTGCTGCCCGAGGCGGGAGATTTCCTGGATGAAGTGATGTTCATTGAGCTGCAGAAAGAAGAAGCTCGAGAGTTGATCAAACGCTACAATGAAGAAGGCCGGAAGGCTGGACCTCCTCCTGAAAAACGCTTTAATAGCTGGGGAGACAGGAGACGCGAAAACAACAACAACAACCAGCGGTACGACAGTCATGGAGGATCAAGAGGAGGCCATCAGAGCAGAGGAGGATCTGGAGGAGGCTACAGCGGAGGGGGTCAGTTGAACTTACTAGCTCTTATGCTAACTGATTCAGTTTTGACTGCTCTGTCATTAGTGTTTTTCTTGCTCTGTGTTTTTGTCAGGTTATAATCGTGATGGCTACAGTCAGAACCGCTGGGGAGGGAATTACAGAGAGAGTCGAGACGGATACAGCAGCAGCAGCAGCAGCCATCAGACTGGAGGAAACTACAATAATAATCGCTATGGCTCTTATAACAAAGATGGATATGGTCAAGTGAGTGCTTGATGTCACTTTTCTGTTTTTATTTGTGACATGTTTAGCTACATGAGGTGTGTATTTGTATTTTTTTGTGTGTGTGTTTGTTCTTTTTTGGTTTGGCTTTGTTTTTATTTATTTGTTTATTATTAAAATCTTTGTTTATTTATAAAATGTGTTTGTTTAATTTTGTTTCTTGTCTGTTTTTGTTTAGTTATTTTATTTTTGGTTTTGTTTATGGAATTGTTTTATGTTTATGTTAATTTTTATGTTTTTATTTGTTTGTATTTTTATTGGATTTGCGATTTAAGCTCAATAATCTGTATTGTAGCTTCATACTGCAAAAATTGCAGTGAGTGTTAGTTAAGCACTAGTTTATTTTGAATAACATACATGTTTAAAGTTTTAGGTAAAGACATCAAACTATGTCCACACATGCACGCTAATTCACGGTTAGACTATTCGTATAACCGCTAAAATAATATAGTGAAATCAGCGAGTAATCATGCTTCATGTATTGCCTATTAACCCAATAATCAACTACCAGTGTTAGGAAAAAGTTAAATGTTACAATCTGCTGTCATTTTAATAAATAGTAGCTAAATGTGTTAGTTACATTTCAAGGCATTAGTGTAGCCAGAAAAATACCTAAAAAAATAAATAAATAAATTCACAGTTATTACCGTGAAAATTGGTTAAATTTTGGCATAACACGCAACTCAATATAAATTTTGTCATAATTTTATGTGTTTTGACTACTGGAATGATGGAAGTGTTAGTAATTAATGACAGAAAGAACTTTCAGTTTTGGATGAACTAATTCTTTATGAAAATTCTTTATCTTCTGCCCCCCTGTAGTGCTGGGCCTGATTATTACTGAACCGATACCAAATTGTCTGCTTCTGCATCGCGGTGCACCGAAAAAACAATTAATTTTGACACCCCAACTTGTAGTTGACTATTTAGTGCTTCTCATATAGCTGCCTGTGGTGCTTTTTTTTTAGGTGTTGATTGTTGTTTTCCTCGTTCTGCTACAGCTCTTACAAATGACCTGGTTTTGTTTGGTGCATGCGACTTTGAAACCAAGATATTCCTATATTACCGATGTGCTGTTTTTCTTTAATATTAATTAGTCTATTAATGCTTCTGAAGCAGCAGACGCCATCATCCCTCTCGTTTGCGCTTTCCTGTTTGTTTTTTATTGTGGGCGTTCCGCATAGTTCGGATGTGCAATTCTGATTGGGCAGAACGAAAGTGTGCTCACTCAATTGGGTAGTAAGACGGCAGTCACACATATGCTCTGGGTGGGGGAGGTTAAATAATAAATATTTCATATCGCAGCCTCTTTGGTAATCGCAACACTTCCATTTCGATTAATCGTGCAGCCCTAGTAGAAAGACATCAAGGCACATCCGAATCCAAACTCGGTTTCATTTCCTGTCTTCTTTTGGTCAAATTTTGAAGGTAGCATGTAAATATCCTTCGCTGCCTGTACGTTCCATTTCTGACAGTTGAGCTAGAAGAAAAAACATGGCATCTTGAAGTGATGCTTGGGTGTCACTTTATATGTAAATGCATGTTTTTGATATTTTGATGGCATTTCTAGTTACTTCTAGTTACTGTTGTAGTAAGCTAAAACCATTTAATTTCACCAAAAATAGTAGATGTTTTGTTTAAATCATTATGCTACCTCAGAAGTCTGTCTGAAGTCCTTATTATGAGTTGTTTTCATAAACGCTGCCTCTAGAGTCACTTCCTGGCAGGGCAGTGAGGCAACAAGTCAGCCCACTAAGCTTTCAGACACAGCCATCTTTTTTTCTTTGCATTCTGTATTGTTTCATATTTGTCTGTTTTGTTTTGTTCCCACATATCTTCATCCTCAGGGTTATAATCAAGGCTACAACCAGGGCAACTATGGCCAAGGAAATTACAACCAAGGCTACAACTATGGCAACTATAGCCAGTACCCAGGATATGGGCAAGGGTATCATGACAATCAAGGATCCGGACAGTCCTACCAGCAGAGCTATAATCAGCAGTATCAACAGGTCAGTTACTGTGAATGCTTTCTGATTTCAAGAATACAAAAGTAATGGCAAACAAATGACATTTAGGTGATCTGTTACAAAAGAGTGCATCAGTTCAATGGGGATGGTAGAAAAGACATATTTGCACACACACACACACACATTTGAAAGTGGCAGTTGAAAATACCACTGAAAATGTTGTATCACTTACTGGATGGCTCTTGTGTGGTAGCTGCTGTCTGAAGGAACTGGCTTAAAGGGGCGTGAAACCCCCCTTTTTCGGTTCAAGTCTACCTCAGAATGTTTTCAAAAAATACTTCGAAATGGGCGTGGAGCTCTGCGAGCAGAGGGAGGAGTGGGCATGGCTAGCAGAGCAGGGGGGAAAAGTGGGAAGTGAACAACTGTTGTCATGGCTCACATGACCCATGATTTATAGTTTACAAAGTTAAAATGCAAAGAAATAAACCGTAATTTAATGTCCTGCTACATATATTATTTGTAATTTCATATTACCACAATTTGTTCTATCATTATAAAGATAATCATGTTTATATAAACACTATAAATGAGGAGGATTTCTCTCCTCCTGAATCCCCGGGTCTGAATGCAGACACAGTGGAGCAGTGCAGCAGGTCTCTTGCCCTGACTATTCCAACTATTAGCCCTGCCGGTAATCTGGAGGATTTTCAACCTAGGTGAACACAGCAGCACAGATATAGGTGATGTGTCTGAATGGTAACAAACTCAACTGATAAAAGACAAAGTCCGCCATTCTCCAATTCTTGTACAGTTCTCCCGACAAAAATGCTTGCTGTAAACCAACAGATTTTCTGTATCAGCCCTGACAGCATCACAGGGAAAAACATGCAACAAACTTTGTGGATCATGGAAGCAAACACATACGACGCTTTGTGAACGGCTAAATACTGCTTGCTGTGCGCAGACGCGGTCTCATTCTCAAAACCAAAATATTCAGTAAAAGCAGAATGACTGTGGTGTGCTTACGTCTCCATTTTGGTGATTTGCTTTCGTTGCCGTCATCTAGCAACAGCTGTACACAAAACAGCAGCTTGATGACGCAAGCGTGTCAGCGTTCAGAAGGAAAGAAGACTGTATAAACACAAACCATCCGAGAAGGTTGCAAGGGGGACAGTGAAAGCGCCATATTTACATGCAACTGAAAAGAAAGTTTTGCAAACAAAAAAATAAAGTATTGAGCAAAAAATTGCAAAATAATGCAAATCTCAAAAAATCACATTGTGAAAATTGTGTTTTGAGAAATAAAAAGGGATTTTGCAAACAAAAATAAAAGCTGCAAATAAAAATCAAAAAGAAAAGCAAAAAGTAGTGCAAAATAATATATATTTAAAAAATATATACATCTAAATTTATAAAACCTTTACAAAACCTCTAGTCGATTGCAATGCTCATTTTGATTTGCTTCTCAGCCAACCTTGAGTTGTGAGAAGCTGTTTTCTTTTTGCACTTCACATTTCTATGCGTTTCACTTTCTGGCCCTGATTTGACAAGGGGACGGAGTCACAGGAACTGGGAAGCGACATCATCAGCTGGAGACATCGTGACACAAACGAAATCAGCCATGAATCGCTGTCATAAATTTAATTGAGATTAAAAAACTGAATCCTTTTTTTGGGGGGGGGGCTATTTAAATCATCAAACAGTAAAATTTGCAAATCAAAATGAGCATTGCTATTGACTTGAGAGGTTTTGTAAAGGCAATACTGGAAAAAAATATTTAGCAAATGTATATTTGTAAAAAATTGCAAAAATTATTATTTTTTTTTTTTGCACTACTTGATATTTATTTGCAGTTCTTTATTTTTTTTTGAAAGATTCCTTTTTATTTCTCAAAACTCAATTTCCCTTTGTGATTTATTTTTTTATTTATTTATTTGAGATTTGCATTATGTTACAATTTTTTGCTCAATACTTTATTTTTTGTTTGCAAAACTTTCTTTTCTGTTACAAGTATATATGGCCCTGGATTGACTCCATAGAATCTGGGTTCGGTCCAGGCAGTTGAACCAAGTGTGAAAGCACCCTTCGTTTTCGGGAGACCAACCTGATGGCTACAGTAGTTCCTATAACTGTATTCCTATGCATACAATGGTGAAAAGTAGTTGTTTCATGAAGCTCCTTTTATTTCTTTCTGCAGTATGCGCAGCAATGGCAGGAGTATTACCAGAATCAGAGCCAGTGGAACCAGTACTATGGTCAGTACGGGAACTACTCAGGACAGCAGGGCAGCCAGAGTTCATACGGCTCACAGTGAACCAGAACAACAATCTGACATCATTACCTCCGTAATTACACACATCCAGACCTTGCCTTACATAAAACACATCCTTCCACGTTAACGTCCATCATTTCATACACACATCTTGTTAAACATTTACACACTCTTTTCCCAAATCCAGGTAAACACTGGCTGTTAACTGATTGAGCTGTGATTGTTTTAAGCTAAATAACTCAGTATGGACATTACTGATATGATCAAACTAGATATTATTAGTATCAAATTAAGGTCAAATTAAGGATTTAATCGAAGTGTAATTTAAAGCTATTATATGGAGATATTATAGTTGTAGTACCACAAATCGCCTGCAGGTGTAGTAACTGAGGTGTTTCCTCAACACTGATTGTTTTGCCAAAAGCAAGTATTGATTTGCCTGAAATGTGTTTAATTTGGAAAGTAGATGCTTTCCATATCATAAATATAACGTCATCATTTCCCACAATTTAACATGTGACCGTATAAAGCATGTTTTTTGGTTTAAATTGTAGTTGTTCAGTGTTTGATAGACTCATTGCCTTCAAAAACACAAACTGAGAAGAGTTGTGTTTTGAGGACAAAAAGTTTTATTCTTCTTGATTTCTATAAAATCCAAGCTGATTTTAAGAGTGTTGATGATTAAACTGGCGGAGAAAGTATTGCATTTGTTTCTAAAATGTTTAGTTCGTACTGGATGTTCTACTGTTCTGACCTGTCCAATTAATTTTTGCTTTGAGAATTAAATCATAAAACAGTACTTTGACTCTGATGATGATTTAATATTCACACATGGTGTTTCACACACAATTTCGCTCCACCTCTTTACCGTTGACCAGTGCAGTGCCCCAAGGCTCTATTCCAGCACTCATGTTATTCTCACTGTTTATGCTTCCCCTTGGATCTGTATTTGAGAAGTGTGGTATGAGCCGTCATTGTTATGTGGATGACAGGTAACTCGTATGTGCTGTTGGGGATGGTTTCATCCACTCTGGGGGGATTTAGAGTCTTGATTTGGCCAAACTTTGTCTGTTTCAGCTAGCTGAATGATTTGAATCTTAATTTGACACACGTTTTAAGAAAATGCTTAACAATGCTCAATGCTACACTCTGGGCAAATAAAAACTGCTGTAAAATGCATCAGAGAAGTATTTTTCTCACTTTTTTTGTTGTTGCATAAATCTGTTCATCAACCACAGTCCTGATCTAAACTACTAAATTGCTTAGAAAATTACAGTTTAACTCTTTAATTGCCAAATTCACAAATTATGTCACTGATTTGGTGAAAAAAACCACACAAAATGACGTGTTTTCAATATTAAAAGTAATTGTGGCCTGGATTGTTTTTTTACCTTTATCAAAGTCTTGGACATGTGAAACAACATTGCCTTTGATGCATTGTTTTTGATATTCTTTTTCTCCCTGATTTACTGTTGGTGGCTGTTTTTGCCCTGTTGACTTCCATTATACCCAAATTGTTTTTATTACAAAGCCATGCCACCATATAATCAGGCATTTCTGATTGTTGGTGGTTTTCCCTGTTAGAAGAGGTCAGATTTGTAATTTTTACTGTTGATCATCAGTTGGCAAAATTAACCCTTTAGATTGGCCTGTGCAAAAAAAGCTTAGTTTCTGGATGTTATATGGAGTATAACAGCAAATTAAAGTGTGTGTATGTGTGTCTGTGAGAGTGAAAGTGACTTGCGCGCACTTACATTGATGTGTCTGAGAAAATCAAAATATGCATCTCAACTCTCAGAACTAAATGGAGTAAACAAAAACAAAGACTATATTTATGCACCATCAAATGTGCTTATAATGGAAGTCAAAAGGGCAAAAACAGCCACCAACAGTAAATTAGGGAGAAAAAATGAAAATCTAACAATGCATCAAAGCCAATGTTACTAATCGTTCACATGTCCAAGACTGATGAAAGGTCAAAAAAATCCAGTCCACATTTACTTTTTATATTGAAAATACGTCATTTTGTGTGTTTTTTTTCACCAAATAAGTGACAATTTTTGAATTTAGCAATTAAAGAGTTAAAATCCTGTCATTTTTAAAAACATTTTGTAGTTTTGATCAAGACTGATGTTGATTAACAGATTTATGCAATAAAATTTGAAAAAAAAAATGTATCGGATGCATTTTTACAGCAGTTTAATTCAGTGGATGTTTTCATCCTGAACATAATCAAAAGCTAGTACATTTGAACAGTGCACAAAGGTTAAATTTAAATTTATCTTTCTCTGAAACATAAGAATGAATTAGACCAGGTGGTTGACCGCCTCTTGGATGTTAAGGCATGGATGTCTCTAAATGTTTTAAGCCTAAATGAGAGTAAAACCGAGATTGTGGTGTTCACCCTTCTGACACACACATAGTACACCAAACCTTAAAAACGTCCCGGAGTTGCTCTTAGAACAGGAGTGTTCACAGACCAATTGTAGTTTATAACATTATTTTCACAATTTTTATTGTTGAATAATTTTTATCAGAATATTGCAAATGATAAAATATCACCTATTCATAGTGTGAATGGAGTATATGCACACAGGCTTTTCATTTCAGTCAGCCAGCCCCAGGGCTTCTGTGTAGTTGTCCTCCTTTACAAAATCCTTGCGTTTAAGATCTGATTTCTTTAAAAAAAAACACCGATCTTCACTCCCTGGCTGAAATCCGATGTAAAGTGGGTATCAGACCAAACAAGAAGCACTGCATTAAATTCCTTTATTCTTGTCATGCCTTAAAAATATGGAAATTAATTTTACCCCAGTATTTTCATTGGAGTTTCTGCGCTTGCCTGCTGCTAATAACTGCTAATGTTTTTTCGTCTCTTTCTACGCTTTTATAACCAAATGGATGCTTATATATATATATATATATATATATATATATATATATATATATATATATATATATATATATATATATATATATATATATATATATATATATATATATATATATATATATATATATATATATATATGTATGTATGTATGAATGTGTGTGTGTGTGTGTGTGTGTGTGTGTGTGTGTGTGTGTGTGTGTGTGTGTGTGTGTGTGTGTGTGTGTGTGTATATATATATGTGTGTGTGTGTGTGTGTGTGTGTGTATGTATGTATGTATGTATGTATATGTATGTATATATATATATATTATACATACATATATATACATACATATATATACATACATACATACATACATATATATAATTATATATATATATATATATATATATATATATATATATATATATATATACATATATACATATATACACACACATATATATATGTATATGTTTGTATATATTTATATATATAATTTACACGAGGAACTTGATGAGATTTGAGGCTAGTTTAATAAATGTGTTTATAGCTTTCAACTTCTCGCCAGTGATCATGAAGCAACAAAGTCCACGCATTTGTTCCCTATTTATACCTATTTCCAGACACCCCAACCCGCCACCCCCGTAATTCGCTCCCTGTAATTTGTCCATAACCATGGATCAAGCAGAGGTGAGAGATGCTAAGTTTGACTTTTCGGTGATCGTCTACTCTTCCCTGTTGATCACCCCTGACCTACTTTCAGGTGAATCTGAATTTCTGGTTTTGAATTTTAGATGATTGAATTTGATGTTCTGAATTTCTTCATCTTGAAACTGTATTTTAACAAACTGTAAATCTGCATTCTATGAATTTAGAAAACAAAAAATCTGAACGTCTATAAAAAATTCTGCCTTGAAAAATTCAGTTGTCTTACATGTCAGATGTTCAATTTCCAAGTTATGAAATTCAAATTAAGAAATTCAAATGTAAAAATTCATATAAAGAAATATAAAATTCAGATGTATTAAATTACAATTGTCAATAATTCAGATGAACACAATTCAATTTCAGATTGTTTTGGCATATCATTAGCTCCATATTAAAGGTAGAAATTGAAAATAGTCACAAACCTTTCACCGGAAGTTGATCATTGGCTGAAATACACTAGCTGTGCATAGAGCCCATTACTTGTATTTAAGATATTGTGATGTGCACATAGAAGAAAACCTTTTCATGCTCAGAAAGCAACATTAAAGTGTAAACAGCATAATAGGACCCCTATAATGAAACCTGGATTTTGACGACAATAAACACATTTCGACTTTTTCTTTCACATTCATATTTTAATCACACCAGGAGTGCTTTATCGTGGAAAATACTTAAGTTGTATCATTCCTCAATAAATAAAAATCTATAACCTAAATTCATGATTTAGTAAAACTGACATTCAAGTTGGAGATGACAAAAGAGATAACAGAAAACACATTAGAAAAACAATTGAAAATAGGTCCAGTGTTCATCAGAAATGACCCTTAATGTCACTCTCCCGCCGCTTTTCATTAATGCTCATACTTTAATACGCCGGAGCACTAATGAAGCCGATTGTGATCATTTTGAACCGAGACGGGACTATTGTCCGACATAAAACAGTGACGCAATACCCTTTGTGTGCTACTCGATGAATTGTTCATTACATAAGGCACAGTGATGCATTCTGGGATGCATTATATCAGCACCGAAATGGCATCCCTTTACAGAGGAGGTACATTCTTACTCTTCAAGTTCAATACAGTTGATCACAGTTGAAGTTTTCCAGTGTGGACATTAAGACAATACAGTTTCATACTCTGCTCAAACCTCACTCATCCTGACATAAGACCCATGTGGTCTCGTATAAAGACTACCGGTAGTGAGATGGATGGTGTAGCAGTCCAACTTTGAGTACTGGAGGTCCATTGATGTGGTCCTCGCTGGCAGTTTACGCTGGTGCATAGTGAGCTCTTAACGTACGGATCCACCAATAGGCTTTCAAACACAGATCATCAGCAATTCCTTAAATAAAATCCCTTCTGGGTAGAATTTCATCATAGTTAATGAACGTCATGAACAATCTGTTGAAGACAATAGAAGAAGACAGTTGGCGAGAAAGACGAGGACACGTTCTTCAGTGTGTTCTGTCCAGTGTATTTAACAGTTCCCCCACACACACACACACACAACCAGACAGCCACATGCACAAAAACTACTTCAGTCTGGTTCCTTTCGTTTATCTTTGTTCAGCTTCAGTTCATCCATTTTCTCCTGTAGGAGAGAGCTAGGGGCAGATGAACCTCGCACCCTTGCCGGAAGAGTTGCGCTCTGGGATGATATAAGGCAGGTAGGTGACGTTAGTCTCAAGACGTTTTGGTTACCCACTCGCTCACTACATTAGCTTCAATGTAATGTATTTTAAAACACGCTGTGGAAAAGCTTATAAAAGAAACACCATGCTTCATGGCAATACCTTTTCAAGAGGTGGATGCTGTTTCTGGGAATGAAGACGATCTTTCCGTTTGGCCACTGGTGTCCAAACTCCCGGGTCTGTCTGAGTGGACCTGTCAGATAGTGTAGCCGCTTCTGCGTCGCTGTCTGATGAAGTTTGACCCTTGGAATGTTCAGATTCATTTCCATTTGGAAAGACGAACGTTTCCTCTTCAGAACCTGATTGAAAGGCTGTAACACAGGAGAAGGTTTAATAAATCACCTGTCAGTTTAAAGTCCCCATATTAAGCTAATTTCATCTATGAGTTTACTAGTGTGATGGTGTTCAGCGAGTAAAGACACTTTTCCACAGCATGGTATGGAACTATTTGATTCAGTATGGCTCACTTTCGGGGGGCTTTATTAGTAGTTATGGATCGTTCTTGAACGATTCATTCATTTTGAACGAATCTTTTGTATGACTCGAGAACAATGAGTCCTCTCAGGGACAGTGCAGGTGGAGAAGAATAGTTTCGTTTTTTTCTCGAGTCCTCTATCGGGTTTGAGTCGTTCGTTCATCACGTGAAAGACAGAAGCCAATCATATGCAGTCAGATCTGGAAAAATATTTGATCTGTTCATTTTTCGAGTCATCTCTTTTTACATGCTGTCATGTGATAAACCAGTGACTCAAAAACCCGAAGACTCAAAAGGTGAACAAACAAGGGCTCAGACTGTATGCGTTGGTTAAGCTTATATGGACCTATCAGTATCAGGTGAACGAATGAACGAAATTTGATCAACGTTTAGGCTAGATGTAGATGTGTTTGAAAGCATCTCATAACATTTTATTCAATGTTATTTTGGCAAATTGAAGAAATGAGCCAAAGGTTCATTTATTTCGAAGACTCAAAGGTCAGAGTCAGTAAAATGATCCGAACTTCCCATCACTATTTACCAGTGTCACTTCAGGTGAGGTTTCAAGCGAGCTGAACCATGATGTATACACACCACTGATTAGTCTGAGAGAATTGTTTCTGCTACTGTCACTATTGGCATAAGACAGACTGTCTGGTTTCTGTCGCACATTTGTTTAAATTGCATTTGTGATGATATCACGACCATATAGGTGGTGCAACTAAAACAATAATCCCATCCACTTTAAGGGATTGTGTTCACCCAAACATTGAAATTCTGTCAAGAATTATTGACTCTGGTGTTGTTCCAAACCCCAAGACCTTTGTTCATCTTCAGAACACAAATTAAGATATTTTACATTAAATTCGAGAGCTCATCATCCTGCATAGACCTATGGAGAATGAGGGACCTCACTGATCTTACATTAAATAAAACAAAGTCTCAGGTGATTGTAAGAACATGAGAGTAAGTAAATAACAGCATAATTTTTAAATTTGCGTGAACTAACACTTTAAGTGGCACTAAACTGCGGTGGAAATACAAACCAAGCAGAGCAAAACTTAAACAAGCCGTGCTGAACTATACCGTACAATACCATGCAGTGGAAAACAAAAATAAGAGCTGAACAACTGTAGCTCACATTGATGTTAATCCTCACTAACACTGTCCTGTTTTTAATAATTCTTTATGATTGTAACTTGTCAGACTGTACGAACATGATCCCCATGTCCCTATAAGATTTTAGTTGTCAATGTCAAGACAAATTAAGACACAACATACACATGCAAGACTCATCTTAAATTTGGCATCATCAATCTTTGAGACATTCAGTAACGTGTTCGTTTTACTCATAACATGTCTTGAGAATGAAAAAAAAATTCAGCATTTCCTCAAGGTAGTTTGAAATTGTCTCACTGGTAATCAGGTTCAAAGCTTCAATTGGTTCTTAATTGATGCTTTTCATAAGAGAAGTTGCACTAAAAGTGTCTGATATCTACTGCTGCTTGAAGAAGAATTTTATTAGTGAAAACCTGACTTCAGTAGCCAATAAATGTCTGTGAGTGAATGTCAAACCAACGATCAAAGACCACAGACTTTAGCTTAGAAATAAAGGAATCTTTTTGGATTTCCAAAATTAGCCTCAGACGACTAAATCGAGGTCAAAATCAAACAATGTGAGTTAGGGTTTAAAGCTGGTTTATACATCTGTGTCAAGCCTAGCCATGCATTTATACTTCTGCATGCTGTTTGTGTTACTCTGCAATAACCCTTCTGAAACGTTAGCTGGCAGTAGGTTATGTATGTTCCTCTGTGTAGAGTTTCTTTGCGGGACTTTTGTTTTTTTCTGAATGCTACAAGTAACGTACAAGTAGCTAAAACTTGCTCATTCAGAGGAGGGAACTTGTGGACGCATAAAGCTGCGGTCACATTGGGCTTTGTGTGTGCGAAATTCTGTCGTGCGACGCTGCGAAAAGGGGCGGGATTAAACAAGCTTATTAGACATTTAAAAAAGTGAGCGATTGCTCCATGTTTTAAATTTCTGTCCAGAGAGGTCGTGTTTTGATCCTCGATTGGTCTCACGCAGTCAAGTGATGCGATTTAGCAGGTTAGAGTTCACCAAGCTTGAACTTTGCACTGCAGCAACCTGCGAAATTTAACGCATGACCCCGCGTTTCCGGTCTGACGCATTCGCGTGCGTATGAATGGAAGTCTATGGGAGGAAAAGTCAAGTGTGACCGCACCTAAACACCTTAGAAGATAAACACAAAACAAAGGTTTCCATCTGGAGCTCCTTGACGGGACTCGACACTTGTAAACACCATCGAGCTCACAGCTCTCAATGCAGCCCACGCTTGTCTCAGCTACCAAGCAGACCAATCACAGAGCTTGCACTACGTGTCGTTACATTTTTTGAGAGGTGCGCATCAGTGTCGGCATCAGCCTATGCGACCAATCAAAAGCTGTGCGCTTGACACAGAAGTATAAATCAGTCTTTAGAGGCTGCTATCAAGTTCCTGTCATCTATTGCTAATGGCTATAACATACCAAACCAACAGTTAAATACCAGGTCAGTATTTCAGTGTGTCCCATACCATTGATACTAGTTGTACACCAAATGGGGTATTCTGGCTATTTAAACTACATTCGGTGTGTCTGAAATAGCTATATAGTAAAACACTATATAGTAGCGAGTGGCTTTAGGGCAGAGAGATGTGAGAGCTAAATGAGGCCAGAGGCATTAATGTTAACGACTGTCACCTGTGTGTGCCACCTGTCTCTAATCTCACAGAGGAGCTCTGGAAGCTTGAATGAAGGAGAGACAGCAGTGGAAGATGAGAAGGGACCAGGCCTGGACACTTTGTTCGCTTTCAGCTTGGTGGTTGTCGCCACCTGTTTGCTTTATTTTCATTATTAAAATGATTTAAAGATCTTTGGTTCTCTGCGTCCTTCATCCCAATGGCTGGGGAGCCATCTAAACTCATTAAATATTTTGTGATAAACCGTATGTGAATTGGTCTAAGTTAATCGCATTCGCAAACCAGTACACCAGACAACCTACAGAATGCTGAGATTCTGAAGTGTGAATCTATGTGGCCATGGGAAACACAACGCAATAACACTGACGCAGGTAAATCACGACATAATGACAACATGACACATGTAATGTCTGAATTCCAGCAGTAACAAATGTTAACTTGAATTCACAGTAACCAGAATTAGGCAATTCAATTTTAGAGTCTTCCAGTAAAAGAGGTTAAAAATATTGATGACTCGTTTTGCATTACACACACTTCTGTCCAGTCAAACTCTTTGTAGAGTTAGAACACTTGCATTATTTACAAGCAACAGTAAATGTCTAACCCTAGTTCATGGTTGACCTAAAACATGTTTGCTATACTAAAATCCAAATATGACAGAAATGGCAACAGATGTTTCCTTTTGTATTTTGGCATGCGTCTGACTGAAACTGATTATTAAAGATGAAAAAAATGTTGACTGGAACTTGGTGCTTATCCATCGGAAATGGCAGATTGGATTTTGACCTTTAGGGTCTCCAAATGTTTGGAGTCCAACAAATGTCACCAGAGAAGCTTTTTTTTTTTCTTCACTGAGACATTTGAAAATTAAATGCAGTGACATGTATTATGCACAATAAAATCATCCACCATCATCACAGAATAAAATCATAATTTGGAATAGCATTCACTCTTACTTTATCTTACATATATTCTAATAAACTTGAAGCATAGTAGCTCATTAAAGAGACAGTTCACCCAAAACTGAAAAGTCTGTTATTTGCTCTGCCTTTACTTGTTCCAAACCTGTTTGACTTTCTTTTGCTGAACACGAAAGATGATATTTTGAAGAAATCTGTAAACCTGTAACCATTGACTTCCATAGTAATAGTGATTGCTTTTCCCAACATGGAAGTCAATGGTTACAGGTTTCCAAATTTCTTCAAAATATCATCTTCAATATATCTTCAGTGTTTGGAACCACTTGAGAGGGAGAGAGAGTAAATAGTGAGTACATTTTCATTTTGGTGTGAACTATCCCTTTAAGGACAGTATGCAGATTAATAATAGCTGGCAGTCTCCGTCAGAACTTCTAAGAACATCACATCACACCTAAAAATACAGCTCTATTCTGCTGAAAACACGAATGCTCAATTCATGAGTCAAAATGAGTATTAAATATAGCTCAATTCTACAGAAATGCTTAATTCAACACAACATCCTCTAAGCCACAAATAAACATGCACCAGTTTGTTTGCTTTGCAGGTAAATAAACACAGTATAAGAAAAGAAAAATTCACATATTCTGCAAGGGGTTCCCAAACTTATATATACAGTTGAAGGCAAAAAATATTAGCCCTCCTGTGAAAATTGTAATTGTTTTTGAAATATTTCCCAAGTGCTGTTTAATTTAGATATGATTTTAACATTTTTTTTTTGTCTTTAATGTTTTACTAGTTACTTTGCAAGTATTCAGATACTGATACTAGTATTCAGCTTAAAATGCAAATTAAAGGCTTAAAGGTGTAGTAGGTGATCTGTCAAAATGCTAGCCGTTAGCATAATTATTTTGAAACAGTTCCTCTCCTGCTGTCCAAAGCCACGCAGTGACGCCCCCCAGAAAATTTTCTTAGGGGTGGCCAGAAGAGGCCACACCAAATCTTGGAGTGGCACACACACACACACACACACACACACACAAAAAATGAATTCAGTGTAATGTTATATTTTTGTTACTGGTAAATAAAATAATGCGGTTTTATTCATTTAATTAATTACTCTTGAAATATTGCAGTTTATTGCTTGAAATAATTCAGCACGTACATGTGCAAACCAAATAAAATCAATATTTAGTTTAAAAACCTTTTTTTGTATATATATTTTCCAGTTATTTTTCATATACGTTTATTGTACAGCATATAGCACATGCCATGTCTAAAATTAATGAAAATTAATGAGTTTATAAAACAAACAAATGAATAAACTGAACAAAAGGCATTACTGTATACACACACACACACACACACACACACACACACACACACACACACACACACACTATACAGACCCTAATAATATAATTTATCCATATTCCTTTTTGAGACACAATATTATTAATGCAGCTTCTATTAATGTACCTTAAGGTAAATATTAAATTGTCCTCGCTGTATATTGAAGGTGTGTGCATGCTGTCAACGAAGATCGGGGAGTCGGAGGGGCAGTGAATCAACTACGACAGTGGCACCAATCAATCCACAATAATTTAGTGGCTGCTATTTATTTATACATTTATTTATTGAAATATTGTGAATTTACACAAGTACATGTACTTTATAAATATCAACAGTATAATCATACTGGGGTGGCCACAGGGGTGGCCAGAGTTTACACAGAGGTAGCCTTGTCCCTCAGAAGCCACGCCTCCTGAATTCACTAAGATGACAGTAGACAACCCACTAGATCATGTCATTCACCAGTTAAAAAACTTTATATTACTTTAATATACAATTCTAAATGAAAAACTGTATCAAATCTAGCACGTTGTCAGTTGTGGTGTAGTTATAGGGAGCAAAACTTGTCATAATGTGCAATATTTCATGCATGCAAGGATCTCTGGTTTCACTCTCTCATGTGCTTTGTCGTAAAGCCACTGCTGTATGCTTAGTGGTTAGGAGGCAGGGTGCAGGAATCACACTTAAGCCTCATTCACACTACAGGTGACTTGCAGTGGCAAAGCGACAAGCGACCTTTCATTTCAAAGGAGAGCAAGCTACTCCGTCTATGCGTGCGACAGTGACCATTGGCGACCAGGTGGGTGTGTCGAGCAACGCGACAAAGTTGAGAATCCTTCAACTTTTTGCAAATGAAGAGCGACTTTCTTGAGCGACAGCCAATAAGAGTAGGAGCACCAGTAGAGCTCACATGATCCTCTCTCAGCTCGCTCAGAGGCCAGTTGGATTCTCCATGCTGTAGAGCTACACAGACCTGTTTCAGCAAGCAGTGTTGCCAACTAAGCAATTTTGTTGCAAGATTTAGCAACTTTTTATACTACCCTAGCAACTTTTTTCCCAAAAAGGACCTAGCAACAAATTTAGCAATTTTTTACATTCATTTGGCTACTTTTAGCAATTTTTTACATTCATTTGGCTACTTTTAGCAACTTTAAAAAAGTGACTCAAAAGAGCAGTGGCTGCAGGCTTCACCCAACACACATATCACATTCAAGTTAAATTGCTAGCTCAGATTGTTTTTCATAACTGTTCATTTACTGATATTTGTTTACATGTATAATTGTTGGTAATTTAGGTAGCAATAAATTCCAATAGTGCTATAATTGTCACTTTCACAAATGTGTTAATTTCACAAGTTAACAAGAATACACAAGCTGTGATTGTTTAAAAGAATGTAACTGTTCATTATCAGTGTTATATTTAAAAATAATCTTATCAAAAAGTGTTTGTATTACTTTTACAAATAGTCAACTATATTTTTCATACAAATCTAAATGGACATATTCAAATAATGTTTATCCTGAGATGGCCAGTCAATTTGAGAAAACATTAATTATTCAGTATACTACATAAATAATGTAGTTTTGAGTAGCGATTACGCAATGACATTATCACGTAAAGTAATATGTTAATAAGAACCTATATATTGTGCATCTGGATGTAATGTTTTAATATAATATAATACACGGCGCCTCAGAGTAGAGACATGATGGGCTTACGCTTGTCAGATACTATATGATGACGTCACTGATATGCAAATGAGTGTGTGACGTCATCTGGTAACATTTAGCTACTTTTCATTGGAAATAGTTGGCAACACTGGCAGCAGGTCGCCACCCAGAGCGACAGACAGCTACAAAGTCACTGCTTGTGTAAATGAGGCATTATTGCTAAGCCATACTTACATGCTATTTCAGACCAAATATTCAGAGTAGCATGGTAAACAATATAGGGACCGCATTACAGATTGTCATTGCTCAAAAATGAACCAATGCGATCTGAATATAATACCAACTTCACCTCAGTAAAGCAGGCTAGGCTAGGTAGAATAGCGCTATTTACACTATTTGTTTTGTTTTTAAACTAAATACAAATCTACATTATCAATGTAGTAAAAGGTCACTTATGAAATTGAAAATAGTCACATCAATCTTAGGCCGGAAGATTTCAGTGGCTGAACAACACTTCTGTGCATATAACCTATTCTAAAATACTTTTAAAACATAACATTACCTGTCTAAAAGAAAGCTATGGAGTCATCCTTCCTCCAGCGTGCCAAAGTAACTCCAATATTGATTCAAGATTTAAAAAATTTTTGATTCAGCATTTGTTTTTACCGCTGTCTCTCTCTCTCTCTCGTGTGCATGTCATGAACGTGGCACACATTACGCACAAACAGCAGATCTGCGTGAATGGATGCACAGATGTCCAAATCTACACATCTTTTGGGATACTCATCACAATTATGAGAATTGTCGGCCTGACAAATTTTAATTGGATGAACATTTTTCAGTCTTATGCCTTACCCAGAATATAAAAATACATATAAATACATTTAAATAATTTATTTTAATCAGTACTATTGGACTGTAAAGAGACTTTCAACCAACACAACCAAAATGTTTCTGAAGACAATCACCTACTGCAACTTTAACTATGTTAAATAGGAAAGTCATTGCATAACAGAGCATTGTTCTGTAGTCATAAACTCTCTCAAGGGAGCTAATAATATTACCACAAATTATTTTTAAAATGTAAATGTTTGTATTCCTGCCAAACTAAAAGAAATAATTATATTAAATACTGTGAAATGTTCCTTGATCTGTTCAACATCACTTGGGAAATTTTTGAAAAATAATTAGAATTTCATAGGGAAAATAATATATATATTTTTTTCCTAGAGCTGTATAAGTATATAATATTATGATGGTCACTGAAGGATCTTGATCTATTTAGCATTAATGAGCGGCTCACATACATTGAGAAAACTCACTCCAGCTGTTGCCTTTAGTGTGAAGGCCTGAAACTGGGCCTGGTGTGCAGGGACAAGAGCTACTGTTGACTTGAAGCCTCTTCAGACACTCCATTCCCACCACATCCTTACAGTGCTTATGACAGTTCACTCCGCAGTCTAAAAAAGAGAGATAGGAAGAAGCTGCAGAGTTATTGTGGTGCTGAGGTGTCATTATATACAGTATAAGGACTGATTGATTAAGATATTGTAACCTTTGCAGTGATAGCCTTGTTTTATGACTCCCCATAACTAATGGAAAAGCAGAGGGGGGAAAAGTTAGATGTTGCATTTAGTCAAATCTGATCAAATGTATTGGCTCTAAGTTTGAAGGAACACGCCACTTTTTTTAAAAGGCTTTTTTTTTCAAGTCTCCTAAAGTTAAACAGTTGATGAATCATTTTTGAATTAAAAAAGAAATATATATATTTTTAATCGAGAATATTAACAAACATTTTTGGAATCAAATGCTAATGGTCTAATCCGATTCAATGAATTATGCTAAGCTAAGCTAAAAGTGACCCTACCAAACAAGAAATCGGCTCAATGGATTCAAAAATAGTTTAAGTCAATTGTTTAACTCTAGGTGACTTGTAAAAAAAAAAAAAAAAGGCTTAAAAAAGTGGTGTCTGTTTAAATACGTACAAATCCTCCGCATGTGTCGCAGAATGTGGGTCTCTTGTACGTGGTCTCATGGAAGTTGTGAAGGTTGTGGAGGTTGAAGCCGAGTTTGGCACACACTGACATCCCACGCATGAAATAAGAAGTGATTTCCTCCCGACTGATCTCTCCTTCTCTGGAAAACAGAGCAACGCAGAATAAGACCTGAATTCATTCAGTCCAGGAAAAAATCCAGTTAACAAATAATTAAATAAATAATCGTCAGCATTTTTACATCTTAAAGGTTGCGTGAACTGGAAGTTGTTGAGACTTTTATTTTAGTATGTTGATTTACTTTCAACTGAAATTAAATATTGGGAAAGGGGCGGGGCTTACTATTTGCGCATCATTCCCTCATGGCAAACTAAAGCTGCGGTCACACTGGGCTTTTCTTCCCATAGACTTCCATTCATACGCACGTGAATGCGTCAGACCGGAAACGCAAGGTCATGTTTCAAGTTTCGCATGTTGCTGCGGTGCAAAGTTCAAGCTTGGTGAACTCTGACCTGCGAAATCACATCACTTGACTGCGTGAGACCAATCGAGGATCAAAACACGACCTCTCTGGACAGAAATTTAAAGCATAGAGCAATCACTCGCTTTTTTTAATGTCTAATCATCTTGTTTAATCCCGCCCCTTTACACAGCGCCGCACGATAGAATTTCGCACACACAAAGCCCAGTGTGACCATAGCTTAATGGTTAAAGGGGTGTGGTTAAGAATGTTGTGGCTGAAGACTTCAAATTGACTTCAACAGAGAAGAAACACCACTTAAAAAATTGATTGAAGAAAAAAAAATTTGTAGATTAACTTTCATTAATTCAGGGTGTTAAACTCAATGCCTGAAAGATCGCAGCTCTGCAGAGTTTACTTCCAGCCCTGTTTCAACACACCTATCTGTAATTATCAAACCAGCCTAAAGCACTTAATTAGTTTGATCAGGTGTGTTTAATTAGGGTTGGAACTAAACTGTGCAGAGCTGTGGCCCTCCAGGAAGTTTTAACAGCTGTGGATTAATTGTTCACTTAAAGAACGACAATGTGCACTAGCAAAATAAACACTGTCAATTTGACCATGAACTAATGTCTCAATACATTTTGTTCTTAATTGTCTTGATAAATGTAGTCTTCTTTAGTTGAAAAATATAAATATTCTGCAAAATATATTTGTATAACAAAAAAAAATCATTATTAAATAGTTTTTTACAGAACTGTTGAATTTGTGTACAGTATTTAAGTAAATATATTATAAGTAACTGTAATTTACCTAAAAATTTTAAGTGATCCCTTTACTTTTAATCAAAAAAGTTATTTAATAGCAGTAACTAATTACTTTGTAAGTAATTACACCCAACACTGTGCATAACAAATTAGAAAACATTCAAAATTCATTCATTCATTTTCTTTTCAGTTTTGTCCCTCTATTAATCAGGGGTTGCCACAGCGGAATGAACCGCCAACTTATCCAGCATATGTTTTACGCAGTGGATGCCCTTCCATCTGCAACCCAACACTGGAAAACACCCATAGGCTCTTGCATTCACACACATACACTACGGCCAATTTAGCTTATTCAATTCACCTATAGCTCATGTCTTTGAACTGTGGGGGAAACCCACGCCAACACGGGGAGAACATGCAAACATCACACAGAAATGCCAACTGACCCAGCCGGGGTTCGAACCTGCTATCTTCTTGCTGTTAGGTGATCATGCTACCTACTGTGCCACCATGACACCCCACATTCAAAATTAGAAAAGATTTAGCAATTTTTTTACGATAATATTATTTTACTGTATTATTGATCAAATTGATACTGTCTCTGTAAGAACTTAATACTATTTCAGAATCAAACAAAAACAAATCTTACAAACCCTAAACTAAATCATCAGTGTAACAGTCATCTTACCTATCACTCTCATGTGTGCAGAAAGAGAAGGGGAAATTGGCAGCAATCTTCTCAAATTCTTCCAGAGAAATGTAGCCGTCCATGTTCAAATCATAGTTCTTTATGATGGACTGCAGAGGGCAACAGAATCACCGTGAGCTTCGATGTGAGACACTTTTGACATTTGCTTTTAAAGGCCCTTTACAATTTTAAGGAAGTGAGAGTGGACAGCCAGGAACTGGCCGTCTACATCTCAATCTAACTGGAACTGGCTCTAACAGTGGGAATGTGCATGTTTTTCTCACTTACATCCACCATTTGCTTGACGTGTTTTGAGATGGTGGCAGGATCCAGACGCGGAGTCACTCCAGATCCCCACTCTGCTACCACCGGGGGCTTAACAGGAGCTATGGGCTAAAAAACAAAACAAAAAAATTTTAATTAATTAATTGACAAAACATTATTTAAACATTAATGATCATTAATATGTACGCCTCAGGCTGCATTTTAAGATTATAATAATGATCCATTATTTTAAGCTTATTTTTAAGTTTTTCAAAGCTTATATATTAAACTTACCAATTTTGTGGGACACAAATTTTTTAAATACGAGATCGTCAAAGATACTCGCACCAATTTGTTTTCTATGCATTACTAAACACTGACCATTTAGAGCTCATCAGAACACAAAATGCTGGATATACAGATTTATAAATTTTTATCATCACCACAAAGGAAGCAGTTTATTTTTTTGGGGGGAGGGGGGGGGGATATGCAATGAAGTATGATTATTTTGCACATGTTTATTTCAGAGCACGTCATGGTATGTGAAAGCTCTGAGGTCTGCATCAGAGCCAAATATGGTTCCAAAAATGGTCAATAAGAACCTTCTGATTCTACTTACTTAAGCCACATACCTACTATGTTGATATCAGAGAACAATTTGACTAATTGAATCGATGCAGTACATGGCACCTTTAAACAGAGCACAGCAGATTTCTCAAGCACCCGCAGAGTGTTTTTAGAAGAACACAGGCATTTTCAGCTGCATCAGTGAACACTTGCCCTCTCAGTCTGCATTGTGTGAACGCACTGATGACGTCTACGCGAACAGAGTGCGTAGAGATATGCCAAAGCACTGTTCGGACCAAATATTTTGATTAGATGGAAGTTTTACATCCAATTTATTTTATAAATACATTTGAAATATGTGCTTTAGCCTAAATATTAGTAAAACTGCAAAAACCTAATTCAACACACAACTCATTCCAGATTTGCGGGTACATTTTATAGGGAAATATAATGTTGAAAATGGCCAAACATTGCAATCAACATCATTCGGATGTGAAGGAGTTCTCATATCACATCTTTTGTGAATTCTTTATTTCAAATGTAGACGTCACACACAAATAGAAAGTGGGACAGCTGATAATGTTTTGTGCTTCTTGGCTTGTTGCTGTTTGTCACAAGAAGAAAAAAGCTTTGTTTGAGCATGGTTCATTTCTGCACACTGTCATTTTATTATTAGTGTCATGCTTTGTCTGTGTATTTAACACAAGACACTTCTTGTGTTGTCGTTCCCCTGGTTTGTTACATGTGGAGGTGATTCTCTGTAAACCACTAGCATTCAACAGTGAATCTAGCTCCACCTTTTGGTATCATATTGTTGTGCTTAAAGAAATAGTTCACCCAAAAATGAAAATTAACTCAATCTTAACTCACCCACGTGTGGTTTACATTACAGAAGATATTTTGAAGAAAGCTGGAAACCTGTAACCACTGATTTCATAGTAGGAAAATAAAACATATGCTATTCAAAGTCAACTGTTCAGGCTTACGATTTTCTTCAATATATATATTTTTAAGAATTCACACTTAGCTGATGATTGATAATAAAGCGTATTTGACATGCTGTCCCGGGAGAGAGCCCTAAGTTCAGAATATCCTTGAGCCCGGGGCTCCTTCCCATTAGAAGGGGCGGGGAGAGAGTTTTAGCTCAGGTAGGTCTTGAGAACTCCCCTGCTTGTGAACGTGCTGAGATTTATCTGACTAAGAGTTGCCTTAAGATGCTATTTTGAAGTAGTCAATTTACTCTGCAGGCAAACTCCGCACAGAAAGCCGACCAGCTCGGAGAGGGGCAGAGCCAGTGGCGTTCTTGCTGTGAGGCAACAGTTGGGATTTTTCAAGAGGAAGATGATTGGAGTAGAAAGCTCTGGTAATTTATAGTGTGTCAGTATTCGTCTGATTGGTGCAATATACGAAGTTGATGCGGTACCGGCTGTGTTCAATCTTAAGCACATGATTCTCTCAAAATTTGTTTAGAAATAAACCACACTTTGTATTTAACAGAAAAAAAGAAACTTAAACAGGTGTGGACAAGTAAAGGGTGAGTAAATGATGACAGAATTTTCATTTTTGAGTGAACTATGCCTTTAAGAATGGGGTGCCAAAATAGCGGTACGGTACCTTATGGAAAAGTAAATAAATGTGTACTGTACCAAATTGTACCACTCAGTGGATACTGGCCATAACCTTAACCATAAACACGTTCTTATTAAAGGGCCATGAAACCCCCCTCTTTCAGTTCAAGTCTACCTCAGAATGTTTTCAAAAAACACGTCATGATGGGCGTGGAGCGCTGCGAGCAGAAGGAGGAGTGGGCGTGGCTGGCAGAGCAGGGGGAAAGGAGGGGAGAGAACAACTGTCAGTTGGCTCACAAAATAAGACACAAACCCTGCAGAGACGGATGACTTTATAGTTTACAAAGTTAAATTGCAAAGAAATAAACCATAAGTAATTTAATGCCCTGCTACATATATTATTCATAATTTCATATACATATAACTACAATTTGTTCTATCATTATAAAGATAAGAGCAATTCCATGTAAATGTCAACCTTGGCATGAAAAAAATGAAGTTTTCAACAAAATACTGAAACCGTTTCTATGTTTTTTGTGTAAGCAAGTATTTTACAGTACTTTAGACATGCTTAAAATGTCTCCGTCAATGTTTTTAAACAATTTAATTAGATTTACCAAAGTCACGCGAATAGCAATTTCACATCTATCACATCCAAAACGCAGAGGTGTCTATAACAAAGCTTTTTCCTCATAAATGCAAAAATATAAAATTAAATAAAATCAATCATGATTGTTCTATAGTGAGCCGACTTTTTCTCCTGTTGATTAGCATTATTTTTTTGGGGGTTGTGCTGTTTAATTCACAGAATTTCTAAAAAGTATGTTGTAAACTGTAAATTCGTCACATCCATAACGCATGTTTATTTTCCTCATTTAAAGTACAAAACATGTTTACAGATTGATATTTTTCTGATCTCATAGCTCTGTGGTCAGTACTTTTATAAAATATAAACAGATATTTCAATATAATGTTAATATAAACTTTTTATGTGAATTTATGTTGAGTTTTTACTGCAAATGTCACATCCACAACGTTGGAATTGCTCATAATCATGTTTATATAAACACTATAAATGAGGAGGATTTCTCTTCTCCTCAATCCCTGGTCAGAATGCAGACACATTGGAGCAGTGCAGCAGGTCTCTTGCCCTGACTATTTCAACCATTAACCCTGCCGATAATCTGAGGGGTTTTAACCATAGGCGAACACAGCAGCACAGATATAGGCGATGTATCTGAATGGTAACAAACTCAACTGATGAAAGACAAAGTCTGCTACTCTCCAATTCTTGTACAGTTCTCCCGACAAAAATGCTTGCTGCAAACTAACAGCTTTGCTCTATCCGCCCTGACAGCATCACAGGGAAAAACATGCAACAAACCCAGTAAATCATGAAAACAAACACATACGATCCTTCATGAACAGCTAAATACTGTGTGCCATGCGCGGACGCAGTCTCACAGCTTGGCAGGTCTGTCTTGCCTAGGAAAAGCACGTGCTCTCATGAATAATTAAGAAACAGGGTCTTCTCATAGGATAAGAAAACTCAGCTATGAATAATAATGAGAAACCGAAACGTCATCACTGGACAGGCCGATTGGCGATCTGTCACTGATTTTGATCTCACCCCAAAAATGATTTTAAACCTGGAAGATGAAACTAGCTGACAAAAGCTCATGATACTGTCTTAACTGATGCTCAACACATACAAATCTGTTAACATCACAAAAAAAGTACTCCAGGGTTTCTTCTTGAACCTTTAAACACCCATCAGTCATTTTAATAACAGTGTTTTGAATCTTTTATTCATTTTATTCATTCATATTCATTTTATTCAAATGTGTTGTTCTCCTTTGTGTTCTGCTATTTGATGAGAATATATAAACAAAAGAATGGGTTAGGGCAGAGTCAGTGTAAATAGCCTTTGCCAGCAGGGCAGTGTAAATATACACTCTGAAACAAAAAAACGGTGGTTAGAGACCTGACCGTTTTGTTTTGACGCTCAACACCAACTTGCACAAGATCAGCAACTGTGAAAACACTACACACACGAAGCTGGGCTGTTTGTAAAATGCGATCGCTCTTACAGGCGGAGTGGCCTTATGGGAAGTAATCGAAAAAAAAGGTTGTACGTAACAACACCCACACTGAAAGCGACCAAGATAAGGATCATGCGTCTTTCAGCACTGTGTGTCTTTGTGGTTTTCTTTGAAGTGTGCTTGCACAAAGAGGAGAACGCTAAGCCATGTACCCACACCTTAGCATGGGATACTCCCTGTCTAGAAACAGGTCACATACAAGGTCAGATTGTACCAAAACACGCAATAATATTAGCCGGTTGAATAATGTCTTATATGTAATCTGTGCCAAAAGTTTGTGTATGATGTCTTTTAGATGTTACAGACCAGAATGCTTTTCTACATTCTGAAGAAAATCTTGAGTGCTGCTGTCCCAGATACTGTAATACTAGGACACCGTTGGTGGTTGCCAGGGTGTTGCTGTGTGCTGTGCGCAAAGATGTTTTGAATTGTATTTAGGGTGTTCCTGGAGTGTGCTCTCTGGCTTCTTAATGGCCCACACCAAAAAAAAAACAGATATGATGGTGCATTTTCTTTCAAATCTGGGCTAACAAAGTACATTTAGTCTGTTTTGATATCATGCTGACTTTAGCATTGATTCAAGTATATTAATTAATAAGTTATCTGGTCCCCAGAGACTTTTAGTGGAATGCAAGCAGTTGAAAATGTGTTTTGAAGACAACCATTTCAAAAGTACAAATAAATTTAAATTAATTTAAATAGCATTTAAGTTATTTTAAATAAATAGTTTAATAAATGTTATTGAATATAAAATTAAAACAAGGTCATTAGGGGAGAATTTTTACATTTCTAAAAAAAATATAATATTTAAATAATTACAACAAAAAATTATTTAATAATATCTTAATAAATTAATAGTGAAAAACAAAAAAAAATACAGTGAATTAAGGCAAACAAAGACATAAAATGCAATTAAATAAGTAAAAACATACATAAAACTAATAATAATATAACTTTTATCAATAAATTGATTAGATCTTTATGAAACAAAATTATACACGTCTATGCAATACACGGCTGATCATATTTTGGTGTCCGTGACAGGTAATACATTAAAATTCCCTGCTAAATTAATGCAGATACAGTTAATCATAGTTTGGTCATTTTAGCTCAGACCCATTCAAAATAAACATACTGTAAACACACATTATTTCTGATTACAATAATTTATTAGCACATTTAAAAAAAGGAACATTACCTAATAATAATTATAAACTCTTTTAAATTTGTTAAATATTTTGTTAAATAACTAAGCTAACTAATGCTAACAAATGGAACCCTATATAAAAATCTGATATGGCAATATATGCAAATCACATATATCACATACACAATTATGTTGGGCATCACATCACTTCCAGTAGTCGACATTAGAAGTGGATCAAAAAAGAAGTGTATCATCCACTTCAAATGCTGATGACTGTACATAAAATATGCAACATATATTTCAAAATACTGAAAAAAATGCCTATTTACAGATGTGTAAAAACAAAGATTACAAATCTGTACATATTTTAAAATATCTCAGCTTATTACATATGTATTAATATACACTCACTGGCCACTTTATTAGGTACACCTTACTAGTACCGGTTTGGACCCCCTTTTGCCTTTAGAACTGCCTTAATCCTTCATGGCACAGATTCAACAAGGAACTAATGGAACAACAAGGAACCACAAGGAACTAATGGCCCATTTGTACTGATGGGCCCAAAGTGTTGCAAGAAAATATCCCCAACATCATTACACCACCACCAGCCTAAACCGTTGGTACAAGGCAGGATGGATCCATGCTTTAATGTTGTTGATGCCTAATTCTGACCCTCCCATCCGAATATCACAGCAGAAATCAAGACTCATCAGACCAGACAACATTTTTTCAATCTTCTATTGTGCAATTTTGGTGAGCCTGTGTGAACTGTAACCTCAGTTTCCTGTTCTTAGCAGACAGGAGGGGCACCTGGTGTGGTCTTCTGCTGCTGTAGCCCATCCACCTCAAGGTTTTATGTGTTGTGCACTCAGAGATGCTCTTCTGCAGACCTCGGTTGTAACGAGTGGCTATTTGAGTAACTGTTGCCTTTCTATCATCTTGAACCAGTCTAGCTATTCTCCTCTGACCTGTGGCGTCAAAAAGGCATTTGCACCCACAGAACTGCCACTCACTGAAAATCCCAGTAGATCAGCAGTTTCTGAAATATTAAGACCAGCCCGTCTGGCACCAACAACCATGATCAACAGCAGATCGTCTTGACCATGTCTACATGCCTAAATGCATTGAGTTGCTGCCATGTGATTGGCTGATTAATAAATTTGCGTTAACAAGCAGTTGGACAGGTGTACCTAATAAAGTGACCGGTAAGTGTATGTTCATAAAATATTTCCATACTCTATATCATATTTCTGTACTATACTGCAAAGTGTTACTACTGAAATGTACATATTAATAAATAAACTTAAGAAACAAACTGTATCATTGATGCTAATGTCGGGTTTTAGGGTTTTGACTGAATCCTTCACAAAAGCTGCAATATATGTATAGCCAGTATTACCTGTATTTTGGGGTTCTTGGGTTCCTTGGCATATGAAAGCTCATATATCTCATCCTCAGTGTAATACAAGTCTAGCGAGAGCTGTGGGCAAAGCAGAGCACAACGGATACACATGACAAAACAATCCACATCTCTCAGTATCACACACAAACAGTCCAGCATGACCACAGAAATGAGGGCTGCCCAGTCACATCCGAAAATACACTCTTAGGCTTATAAATAGATGAATGCTGGTCCGGAAATGAAGCTAAACGTTACGTGCTCCTAAACAGCCACCATTATTCCATGTGTGTACAGTCTAAACACATTAGTCGCTGCCTTCAATTTTTTAAGTTGAATCAAATTGACCTTTACAAGTCATTTCAACTTAAAATACATACAACTGACTTAATATATGAAATAGAATTTTGTAAAACATCAAAAAATGTTTGGTTACTGTCGGTAAACTGTTAACTTGGTTAAATGGTTAACTTATTTTAGTCAAAGCAACACAAAAACATGTCATCATCGTTGTGTGTAATTAGTTACTGTAATTCAATTGCTTTTCTGATGAAAAGGTAAGGACTTTTTTGCTTTTATGTAATTTATTTACAGTTACTTATAAAATACTTGCCTTAAAAATAAAGTTAAGGATTAAAGCCTTAGGGTATCGAGACATTTGTGCCTCCATTACACTGCAAACCACAGGAGAGGGAAAATTCTTCAGCAGGATAGCGCTCCTCATACTTCAGCCTCCACATCAAAATTCCTGAACTTTAAGGTGTTCTAGGATTAACCAGCCCAGTCACCAGACATGAACATTATAGAGCATGTCTGGGGTAAGATGAAGGAGAAGGCATTGAAGATGAATCCAAAGAATCTTGATGAACTCTGGGAGTCCTGAAAAAACGCCATGTTTTTCGTATAGAAATACATTTTGCTCAATAATTTTTTAACCAAAGAAATTTACATTTATGATGTATGAAATGTGGAGTTATTACCAGTTTTTAATAATTACCAGTTTAAGTAACAAGTAATGCATTACTTTTAAAAATTAAATAATAATATTTGAGTTACTTTTTTGTTTGGTTAATTCGCTTTTAAAAAATTGCTGAATTCCCGCACACAATGAGAGAATCAATGCCTTTGCACTGATATTTAAAGGCAATTTTAGCATTGAGCATTCCTTAATTAAGTAACTTTTTAGACAAAAATAATGAAATGATATTAAAAATAATAAAAAGTAATTTAAATACAATTTAATAATGTAATTAATAATCAGTAATTAATAATTTTTTTAAAGTAACTAACCCAACACTGTTTTTTGTGACTTGGAAATTATATTGTAATTTTTTACAGTGTATTCATACAACAAACACTACCAAGAAGACACTACCAAGGTTTTCTAGTAAAAATCTATTTGTTTGCTCCTTCTTGCTGTCAAAGCAGCCTTTTTTTGTTTTCATCATGTGTCTCACCGTTAGCAGGTGCAGCAGGTCTTTGTTGGCCTCAAACGGTGGAGTGCAGTCATGGATGGCCAACAGGTCACTGATGTTGCTGTATAAATGCTGCAGTTTGCCCAGGTTGATCTTATCATCCTCCAAGTAATCTGGCAGCGCTTCATTGAGGGAGATCAGGTCTTTCAGATGAACACCCAAGATGGGAACCTTGAAGCCTGCACATTCGCTGTACACACGCCTGTAGTTTGAGTAGTTGCTGTAGGAGGACAGCAGTTCTGTGAGCTCACTGAGAGTCTGGAAGAGGAAGAAAGCAACATGAATTGTTATTATATTGGTATAGAGATACTTAGAGAAAAAATTGTTTATCAGAAAAGTGGTTCTAATTGGATGTGCAATGTTAAATGTAAAAGTTATTTCATGTGTTATGTTTTCAGCTCCTATGCTCTCCCTGTACTCTGTTTATTTATTTATTTGTTTATTTTTTTTATCTGCTAGTTAGTTAGTTAGTTAGTTAGTTAGTTAGTTAGTTAGTTAGTTAGTTAGTTAGTTAGTTAGTTAGTTAGTTAGTTAGTTGGTTATTATACAATTCTGCACAGAAATTATAAAATGATAAAAGACAGATTCTGTCTGGCTCTGCTAATTCATTCATTCATTTTCTTTTCAGCTTAGTCCCTTTATTAATCTGGGGTCGCCACAGCGGAATGAACCGCCAACTTACCCAGCATGTTTTTACGCAGCGGATGCCCACAAAATATTTCTTTCTTCTGTTGAACACAAAACAAGATACTTTGAAGAATGTTAGGAATAAACATGAAAAAAGAATGCCTATTTTTTCCCAACATTCTTCAGTATATTTTCTTTTGTGTTCAACAGAAGGACAACTCAAACAGGTTTATAACAAGCAGAGGATGAATAGATGATGGCAGAATTTTCTTTTTTTTAGGGGTAAACTGTCTCTTTAAATTCACACTAAACCCCACACTACACAGACATGAAGGTACAAAAATGGTCTCTGTGGCAGTACCTTTATAAAAGTACATTTTTGTACTCTTTAATTAAAAATAAGTACAAGGATGTCAGCTGACATCAAATATAATTCTTGATATTCTTTCACTTGATAAAACAAAGTAAACTGTGACTTTTACCCACAGATTTTTCATATAATGGAGTAAAAAGCAACAGGAAGTCAAAAAAGCTGCTGCACAGAGTCTGGAAAAAATATTGACGTTCAGATTTTATGAGTTTGGTTGACAGCAGAGGCTACAGGCTGTCTTTGAGGATAACCATGAACCAACCACCAAGTGTTATGTAAATATTGTCATACCAACATTCGTATGAATTAATTTGGTTGATTATAATCCAACACAAATTCATCCTGATAATACCAGATAATGTTGATAGAAAGGTACAGAATCCTTTCTATCAACATTATCTGGTATTATCAGGATTAATTTGTTCCATCACAGTTGAACCACAAAGAACTGATTTATTGCAATATTTGATTGCAGTTTTCTGAACTAAAAAGAATAAACTGTGATAATGTTAGAAGGTGTCTGAATAACCTTTAGTTTTACTGTAGTTAATGTAGCATGAGTTGGAAATTCTGATGGACCATGCGTAAAGATAAATTACTGGTTGTAAAAACAAACAAAGGATCTAAATGCAAAATGGAAATGACACAGTATTATTATCTATAATAAAACTCAATCAAGAATGACTTTATAGAGGTTGTGAATGATTTGAAACCAACAAAAAGATGCTTAAAAAAACTTTAATTTGAGGCAAGGGTGTCCAAATTCTGTGCTAGAGGGCTGGTGTCCTGCTGAGTTTAGCTCCAACTTGCTTCAACACATCTGCCAGGAAGTTTCTAGCTTGATTAGCTGGTTTAGGTGTGTTTGATTAGGGTTGGAGCTAAACTCTACTGGGCACCGAGTTTCTTGTTTTTAAAGATATAGATAGAAAGGATATTTTGAACAACATGAAAGCCGATAGCCATTGGCATCCATAGTAGGGAAATATTTATGTACATTATGTAACGGCTACCGCACTCTTCAAAATATCTTCTTTTGTGTTCAACAGATGAAAGAAACCCAACCAGGATGACATATTTTTCAGTTTTTGGTAAAATACCCCGTTAATATTTTCTTGTATTATGTGGCTGTTTTGCATTTATTTATGCTTCAGAATTACATTATCGGAGCTGAATTTCTAAATTAATGTAGAAAAGTGACTTTTGTCAAGATTTTTAGTAATTTCACACAATATATCACCTTTGTTAGTCATGCAGATTACGATACAAAACATGCTAACACAATGGCAGTGTTTTTTCAGTAGTTTTATGAATTTAGAGGTTTTATTGCCTAATATTTTGGTTCAAACAGCTAAAATTGTGTCTGCAGAGTTACATTTTCAACGTTTATGGAGCAATATCAAGGTCAAGGTCCCATACAGAAATTCAAAAGCGTAAATGAACAAAAAAATACCTGTTCAGTGTTCATTCATTCATTTATTTTAATTTTTTCCTGTTATCAGGTAGGTTTTTTAATCTAATCAATAGTAATCCATGTAGTCAATGTCATTTGATTAAGTTGATGTTGTAATGTTCCGTATTTTATTTTTAAGGATTTTCATGTCTGTACTTCATCATAAGTTGCCAAAACAGCTTGTGTTTTTAGTTTCATCCACAGCTCACAGCAATTGCAAAATGAATTGATGAATTGCAAAAGTTGGTGACATTACTCATAAAAAAATAATAATTAATTAAACTGCAAAAAATTAATAAATTGTGATTTTGCTGTGTAATTTATTAACCACTAGAGGGTTAAAATGTGTATAGTGTACATATTAATGATATAATTACCATATAGAATATAGAATGATCTATTATACTATTACATCCTTTATTAATTTTGGTTATGATCATTTAAACACATAACCACATAATGTTAAAGGCAAATAAAAAACATTTTAGCATGTTAGTTGTTACTAAGTCAAATCTATTCTTTCTTTCTTTCTTTCTTTCTTTCTTTCTTTCTTTCTTTCTTTCTTTCTTTCTTTCTTTCTTTCTTTCTTTCTTTCGTTCTTTCTTTCTTTCTTTCTTTCTCAATATTTACTTTGCACACATTGCACTTGCGTTTATGTTCTGTTTTAATAAAGTGATTTATAGTTCATATCTCAGAAACATTTCAACCTGAAGCAACATGTGCTGTGCCTCGCTCAAAGGCAAAACAGCAGGATTGTTTTTTCAGTTCTCTTTTCTGAACAGGACAGCAACTAAAACATTTATGTAAGGAGCCTGAATCCTTCAGTATGAACATGCCCACAATGAACCCGCAGGCCAAAAAAATCTAAACAGTCACTGAAGGCGATTGACTTCTGGTTGCTGTATGTGGATAATGTACACAGCACTAAGTAGCTTTAGTATAAATATGAGGGTTTTTTAAATTAATAAGAGTGTGTTGTACATTATTTTTCACAACCAATGACCTCTGAGCTAACATGGTGCAGCTGTTTCTAACGAATCAGCAAATCAATGTAAAGATTATTATAGATCAACTGCTAAAAGCTCAATGGAAATTTCTGTCATTTGCTTGCCCTCTGCTTGTTCTAATCTTGTATGAGTTATTTAAGATATTTTGGATTTTCCTTGTATTTTTAATAGGAATTATTGACTTTTTGGATAACAACATTGTTCAAAATATATTTTGTGTTCAATAGAAAACAGAAACGCATACAAGTTTGGAACAACTCAATGGTGAGTTCAATTTCATTTTTATGTGAATTATCACTTTAATCACAATCTTAAAAGAATAGTTCACTTAAAAATAAAAATTCGGTCATGGTTTACTCACCCCCACTAGCTCCAAACATGAACGGAGGTATATTGAAGAGTGTTGGAAAAGAGAAGCCACTGAATTCCATTGTATTTTTTGTTCCCACTATGGAAGTCAATGGCTTTTTTCCTATTCTTCATAATATTTTGTTTTGTGTTCAACAAAACAAAGAAACTCATAAAAGTTTAGAACCACTTAAGTGTGAGGAAATGATGAGGAAATGTTTAGTTATATAACATTTTTTAATTTTTCATCACTTTCATATGATTAATGTGTAAAAGGGTTGCTGTTTTGAGAGTGCGAGTATGACTGTTATACCATGGTGTAGTTATATTCTCTCTCGCCTTTTTTAATTTGATGCGTGCCACAGTATATAGTGTGCTAGTAAAGATGGCATCCATACTGCTGGTTACTACATCAAGGTCATTTGCGTTTGCGGGTGCATTTCGAAATAGAGAAAGATCAGGTAAGTTATTTGTGAATTCATCTTTGGTGGACAGAACGATAGTTCAACTAGGGCGATATATTGGAGCGGATCTGCTAATTTTAGGTAAACACAGCTTTTATAGTAAGAGGTAGTGGTCTGTAATATCATCACTTTGTGGTATAATGTCTACATCAATGACCTCAATTCCTTAAGACAGAATTAGATCTAGTGTGTGCTGTAAGCGATGGATTGGACCAACAACGTTTTGCTTTATCCCAAGTGAGTGTAGTAAATCCATAAACGCGAGCCCTAATGTGTCGTTAGCGTCATCTATGTGGATGTTAAAGTCTCCTACATATTTTATCAGATTTAACTAGTAAGTCAGAGATGAAATCAGAAAACTCTTTTTGAAAATTTACATAGGGTCTTGGGGGTCTATATATGGTGATTAGAGCGAGAGATAACATAGGTTTTTGCAAAATGTCCGGAAGCATAACATTAACCGCTAATACTTCAAAGGAGTTACACTACGGACAATTAAGTCTTCCCAATTCACCTCTTTCTTCCCAATTCAAGCTCAGCAGAAGCATAAAAAAGACAAACTAATGAAACTGGCCAATTTTGTCCACATCTATTCATTCATTCTTTTTCTTTTCGACTTAGTCCCTTTATTAATCAGGGGTCGCCACAGCGGATTGAACCGTTAACTTATCCAGCATATGTTTTGCGCAGCGGATGCCCTTCCAGCCGCAACCCATCACTAACAAACACCCATACACTCCTGCATTCTCACACATACACTATGGCCAATTTATCTTATTCAATTCACCTGTACCGCATGTCTTTGGACTTGTGGGGGAAACCAAAGCGACCGGAGGAAACCCATGCAGACACGGGGAAAACATGCAAACTCCACACAGAAATGCCAACTGACATTTTACTAGATGTCACTTTGTAGAGCTGCACATCGATGGATTGCTCTTCAGTGTTTGGACTCTCAGTAGTGATAATTAAACCACACTGAACTGAGCTAAACTGAACTGAACTTAAATTTTGACTGAACTGCACTGTTTCAATTAACTATGATCTTTTATGTGAAGTTGCTTTGACAATCTTCATTGTAAAAGCGTTATACAAATAAAGGTGAATTGAATTGAATTGAAAAATTCGAAAGCAATATCTGTATTTTCATTAGTTTGTTTGCAATAATTCTTGATTGGTGATTACTATTAAATTTTTTCAGTGACCACTGTAGTTTTTCTTTCTTCAATGGAAGGTTACCAACAATATGATTAATTATGTTTTGATATATTTAGGTAAAGAATATTACGTAAAGAAATTTATATTGTGTCTTTAATGCAAGGGTACCAACAATATTGTCCAGGTCTGTAGTTAGTATTGAGATCATTTTTTAACCCTCAGATTCCACATTTAAAAACAGTCAAAATTTATCCTATCACAACAAATTGCACATCAATGGAAAGCTATTTATTCAGCTTTCAGATGAAGTACACATCTCAGTTTTCTAAAATTGACACATATAGACTGGTTTTGTGATCCGGGGTCACAAACAGTTGCTCAAAGAGGATGTGGGCAGCAATGCTGAGGGTCAGACTGACCTTTGTGACATCAGAGGACAGCAGGCTGGCAGTATCTTTGAGACGAGAGATAGAGCTGTGGCATAAACCTCCAATCACCGCCATCAGAGTATTGAAATTCTGCAGAGATCTCAACTTCTGCTCAAAAAATAAATAAAAAGACAAGAAAACACAATAAATTGTACTATTACGTTCTTTATATGCATGGCAACTTGCAAGCCGCTTACATCCTCTTTCCTGTAAAAAGCACTTGAAAGCAACAGTTATGCAACAGCTCTCCTTGATCATTTCCCAATACCGGAAGATTACTCTCAAATAAGCACACTTGTTTCAGATTTCCCCACTCCAATCTAATTGACGCATTTGCTTTTTCCTTGGTGTTTTCTTCAGGTTGTCTCATTACATGTTGTCTCAGTACTTTTATGTTTTCATGGTTCAATGCAGGACAGCACATGAAGCACACATTACGCAATCCTTTCCTTTCAACGTTTCAACACATGAAACGATTGGGCATCTTCAAAGTGAGCTGTCGTATATTGACATGGTCTGATGAATTGTCATGATTTTAAAATGTGTCATACCTCAAACGTCATGTCGTAAAATTGTTTTAAATGAGTAAGATGGACGGATATCATAGACAATCTGAAAAACGCATGGCCACAGGTTTGGAGTTTAACCACATGTTTTGTCATGCAGGCATACAGCACATTTTACGTCAGTGTCTTTATGGAAAATTACAGCAGTGCTAGAGTATTACTGATTTACATACATATTTCAACATGTCCTATCCTTTCATTTTCACATCCACAACTGAGCAGTGACTCCTCACTTTTTATAGTGACCTATTGGTCTTTAAAGTTTTATACAACTAATTCTTATCAATTTCAAAACAATTCTTCATTAAAGGATCCAAACCAAGTAGATAAAAAAAAAATAATAAAATATATATATATATATATATATATATATATATATATATATATATATATATATATATATATATATATATATATATATATATATATATATATATATATATATATATATATATATTTATTTTTTATTTTTTTTTTTTTTCAGTTTAATAGAAGACAGAAACTCAAACATGTTTGGTGAAGGGTTAATCAATGGTGATTAAATTTTCATTTTTGGGTGATCTTTAAAGAAAAAAAGAGGAAAAATGGATACAAGGCTGCATTAATTATAGAGATAGTTCAACAAAATTATAATTCACTGGTAATTTATTCATAACGTCAACAGCTATTGATTATATTTATATTAAAAGCATATAAATTAAACACAAAATAACACAAGTGTCTCCTAATGATTCATTAAGCAATTATGAATCAAAATACTGAACAATTCTTACTTTCCTTTAATTGCTTTAAACCTAATATTTTCTTTATGCTGTTGAACACAAAAGCAGATATACAGAAAAGCAGATAAACTTGGTAAGCTGTGACCATTGACTTTCATAGTATTTATTTTTCCTATCATGGATGTCAATGGTTACAGGTTTTCAGTTTTTTTTTCAGGTTTTCTTGTTCAGCAGAAGAAAGAAACTCATAAAGCAACCACTTGAGGGAGAGTAAACAGTGAATAAATTTTTACTTGTAGGGGGGTGCATCCTGCATACTGTTGAGGTCAGAATTATTAGCCCTCCTGAATTATTATTAAAATTAAAATTATATATTTTTCCCCAATTTCTGTTTAACAGAAAGATTTTTTTTCAACACATTTCTAAACTTTTATCATTGGTATGATGACAGTACATACTTTTTTCGGCAATATATTATATATTAGGCAAGCTGGGGAGTCATTGTATAACAGTGGTTTGTTCTGTAGACTGCTATAAACTGCTTTTATTCTAGCTGAAAAAACAAACAAACAAACAAACAAACATACAAACAAACAAACAAACAAATAAGACTTTCTCCAGAAGAAAAAATATTATAGGAAATACTATGAACAATTCCTTGCTCTGATAAGCATAATTTGGGAAATATTTGAAAAAGAAAAAAAATCCCAGGAGGGTTAATAATATTGACTTCAACTGTATGTGTGTGTGTGTATGTGTCTATATGAATACCTGTGCTACATGAATGAACTTGGTGAAGACCTCTGCCCTCTGCTGTGACGTGTGTCTGTTGAGGATCATGAGCTGCACCCACTGTGAGACTCCATTGCACAGCATGACTGATCGCTCCAGAGCAGGATTGTCCCGGACTGAGCCATGAACCACATAACTGCGGTAATCCAGGAACTAACGTGACACACACAAATAAACAGAATCAACAGATGTACCAGCCAGTCACCCAAAACGATCGGCGAGACACAACGATTCTCTGATATGAATGGGCACGTACAGGTATGAGTGTAATGGGTGTGATCATAGTAGTTTTATTAGTCAGCGGTATTCACCCATCAGATCAATTTTACACTTGCTTCAGAACATCTGTTCAGATAATGTGAGTGAAGCTGTCATCCGGGGAGAGTGACTTACTGAAACGTTGCAGAAGTTTTTGAACTCTAGATAGCTGAGGTGTTCAGCCATCTCATCCGGCTCCATGTGGTCAAACAGCAGAGAAACCTTCCGTTTCTTGACCAGGGGAGAGGGAGTCTGGGAAATATTCACTGGAGGATTACTGGAATCACATATAGTGATGGACAGACAAAAATCAAACAGATTATAACAAATCAGAGCAGAATCAAAACAAGATATAAACTTTTCAGAGCATAAAAATAATTTATATGATTTGATCATACTGTATATGTATATTTACATGTATAAAGTGTTATAAAGTAAATATACAGTAATTAAGTATTAATACAATATGAAGTGTTCAAATGCTTAAAACCCCTTAGTGCCATCTGAAACTGTTTTTTCACAGCCTGTGTAGGTTCAGTACTTTCACTTTTATGGCAATGACTAGTTCTTTTCATTGCCTTTAATGTAAAATATCTGAACATAAATTTAGATGACTGAGAAAACATTTTTGAAGTAAATTTTCAGATGATGCTTAGAGGCTTTACTTCTGAACTCTTCGGGCTCTATTTTAACCATATAGGTGCAAAGTCTAAAGCACTTGGTGCAAAAGCATTAAGGGCATGTCCAAATCCACTGCTATTTTAAGGACAGAAAAATCTGCTCTGCGCCGCAGCCCATGGTCTAACAGGGTTGAGCTTATTCTCTTAATGAGTTATAGGTGTGTTTTGAGAATAAATCATTCCCTTTAAGAGTCAGTTGCGTTGCGTCATGGCGTATTTGCTATTTACATGGTGGACTTTGTAAGTGGAAAACCTGGACGCTTCACTAGTGAGAAAACAGTTAAACAGACCATCTGCAGCTCGGGGATAAAGAATGAGCCTTCTCTAATTGGCCTTTACTTTCACTTTCTCTTCCCCTCTTTCATGGATAAGGAAATGATGTTGTTATCACAGACATCCATTAGCCTACATAATTAATTTCGTTTGTTAAGCGCAAAGATTTGTTTCAAAACTATTTCTAAATTCAGTTCTAATTTCCAGCAAATGAATAAATGAACAATAATAACGAAGTGTGGTCAAAAAACACACAAACGTTATTTCCAAACACACATGCTATCATATGGTCCAAAACCAGACAGGTGGACAAATCTAAGCTTGTTTTTAATAAAACAAATTTAATATGCATTTAATAAATAATACTACTAATAATATTAACGTTATACAAAAGCACATTTTTATGAATAAACTAAAAAAGCCCTCCGAGATGAAGAAGGCATAAAGGCGGTGGTTTTTATATTTATGTAGAAAATAAATTTTTTGGTAATATTTTAAGTCTTTAATTATTTTTCATTTGTAAAGATATTTGCGTATTTCTGTACATCCTGTGTGTTTTAGGCAATGTTAAGCGAGGAGCACAACTAACGCCTCAGCGCTGGACTTTAGACCTGCTTTCAGCTGTCTATTTTAGTTCCTCAAAATAGCAAAGCGACAACAATCAGAATCAAAATCGGTTTTATTGCCAAGTGTGCTTACACATACAAGGAATTCGTTTTGGCTACAGAAGTTTCCAGTGTACATAAAGTGACAAGTGACAACACAAAATAAAAGCTCAAAAAGCTCTGGATGTTGAATTGTGTGTACAGATTTGTTATAAATATACAAGTTATAAGGTGCCGTGTACAAATGCGTATGAGAAAGTATTGCACATGTTTATTGCACAGTAGGGGCATATTAACTGTTCATGAGGGAGATGGCATGAGGAAAGAAACTTTTCCTGTGTCTAGCTGTTTTTGTGCTTGGTGCTCTGTAGCGCTGACCAGACGGTAACAGTTCAAACAATAAGTGCGCTGGGTGTGAGGGGTCCAGAGTGATTTTGCAAACCCTTTTACTCACTCTGGAAGGGTTGTGCCAGTGATTCGTTCAGCAATCCGGACTATTTGCTGTAGTCTACGGAGCTCGTTTTTTGCAGCTGAGCCGAACCAGACGGTGATTGAAGTGCAGAGGATGGTTTGAATGACAGCTGAGTAGAACTGTACGAGCAGCTCCTGTGGCAGGTTGAACTTCCTCAGCTGACGAAGGAAGTACAGTCTCTGCTGGGCTTTCTTCACAATAGAGTCTATGTGAATGTCCCACTTCAGATCCTGAGAGATGGTGGTGCCCAGGAACCTGAAAGACTCTACTGCGGCCACAGTGCTGTTCATGATGGTGAAAGGGGGGAGTGCACGGGGGTTTCTCCTAAAGTCCATTATCATCTCCACCGTTTTGAGCGTGTTCAGCTCCAGGTTGTTGTATCTGCACCATAAAGCAAGCCGCACCACCTCCTGTCTGTATGCAGACTCATCACCATTCCAGATGAGGCCGATAACAGTAGTGTCCTCCGCAAACTTAAGGAGCTTGGTGGAGAGGTCTTTTGCGGTGCTGTCGTTGGTGTACAGGGAGAAGAGCAGTGGGTAAAGAACACATACCTGGGGGCAACAGTGCTGATGGTGCGGCTGTCTGATGTGATTTTGCCCATTCTTACTAGCTGTTGTCTATCTGTCAGAAAGCTGGTGATCCATTGACAGACAGAGCTAGGAACAGAGAGCTGGGTCAGTTTGTACCCGAGCAATGATGGGACGATGGTGTTGAAGGCAGAACTGAAGTCCACGGACAGAATCCTTGTGTAGTTCCCTGGTTTGTCCACATGTTGTAGGGTATAATGCAGTCCCAAGTTGACTGCATCATGCACAGACCGTTTTGCTCTATAGGCAAACTGCAGGGGGTCCATCAAAGGTTCAGTGATGACCTTCAGATATGCTAGCACCAGTCTTTCAAATTACTTCATGGCCACAGATGTAAAGGCAACAGGTCTGTAGTCATTAAGTCCTGTGATCTTTTGCTTCTTCGGGATTGGGATGATGGTGGAGCGCTTAAAGCAGGATGGAACTTTGCACTGTTCCAGCGATCTGTTGAAGATCTGTGAGAAAATGGGAGCCAGCAGGTCAGCACAGGTTCTCAGACAGGCTGGTGAAACACCGTCTGGGCCTGGTGCTTTCCTTCTCTTCTGTTTCCTGAAGATCTGACGTACATTATTCTGTCCAATGCGCCCTAACACACCTCTTTTCTAGACCAGAACACCCATAAGTCCACAAAAAGGCACAAATGGATTTGCTAATTAAAACATATGGCGGAAAATGGGTAAATTAAGGTTGCGTTGGTCTGAAGATAGCAACATGTCGGGGCAAACACGTCTTGCGCCTTATTTTGCCAGATGTATGATAGGGCCCTTCATGCTATATTTGCGTATTTTAATTAAATACTGTATTACTGTATATTTACTTTTTCAATTATTGATCAAATGATTGAAAACATTATGAGTCCACTTTAAAAACCCAAGATTTACTCAGGAGTTACTTGATTTATTAGGTATGGGTAGGCCAACACAGAATCTGCGTGCGCAGAAATCAGCAGACTAGCCCATCATTGAGTCTATTTATTTAGTTGTGTAAATGTGTGTACATTTTTATTTAATCAGTTTTTAAACTAATTTCAGAGATATAACTGACTAATATGACAATGTTCAAATAATTTATTTACAATACCGTTTGTTAAGTATTATTTTTTGTCTTTCAGTAGATATTTTATATAAGAGACTTGCTTTGTATACCGAACAATTGAATCTAATTGGATTTGCATTGTAAACATTAAATAAAGTTAAAAAGGTATTTTTTTTATTTCAATATATTAAGTTTTTAGTTATGATACTTGCAAAATCATTTCACATAAATCCACAGATTTTTTTTTACAAAATTCTGCGTAGAAATAGCAAAAAATATCTGCAGATTCTGTCTGGCCATATAAGGGTTTAAAGAAATGTTAATATTTGAAAAATTCTATAAAGTTCCTATTTCATTTCTTCCAAATTTTATTCCAAAGTCAAAAAATTGTTATATAGAGCATTTTTATTCTCTTTTTTCTGACAGTTTATTAGAATAGCACACATTTTCATTTGTTGTGATTGAAAATAAAAGCTATTGCACCAAATATTAATTTGTTATCATCTCTTAAACACTGTAAAAACAAGTTGGTATTGTGTTCTCAATAATTAATATAAAATGTCTGATGACATGGCACTTTTTTGGATCACACTTTACAATAAGGTGTCATTAGTTAACATATTTACAAACCTGAACTAATATTAAAAAATACAGAATTGCAAAATCATAGTTCAACATTTACTAATGTGTTATTAAAATCCAAATTCATGCTTATTAAAGTCCCCATGAAATCAAAACTATCCATCTTGATTTTGTTAGCTCACATTGCTAGTTTTTGGTGAACAATTCATCTGTGTATGTCAACAAGAAAAAAAAGGTTTGCCTTTCTAATCTCTAATTGAAATCTGAAAATGCACTTCCTGTATTTTTTTAGTTAAATTGTCAAATTACATATATCTTAGTAATCTGACAATGTAACTAAAAAAAAACCCAAATATGAATAAATAGATGTATACACTTCATTGTTCGTGTTACCCATTTTTATATACAAACAAAATGCTCTAAATGACAACATTTGTATTTTACATTTGAAAGAAATGTCATCAGTAGTCTACAGAATAAAACAAAAATTACCTTAAGCAATTACTCAAACACAAATCTATAAATCGTAAATACATAAAAACGGAGAATTTTCAAATGGTCTCTTAATTTTTTGTTATAAATGTTAAGTAAATCTCCTAAACCAGTGCTTCCCAGCCATATTCCTGGAGGACCACCAGCTCTGCACATTTTCCGTGTCTCCTTAACCAAATGTGTTTGATCTAGTTTTGTGTGTCACAGACAAAGGAGACATCCAAAACATGCAATGTTGGTGGTCCTTCAGGAATGTGGTTGAGAAACACTGTCCTAAATCATCAGTACATGTGCGTATGGATCATGACTCACTCCATAAACTGCTAGGATTTACATCACAGTAACCATATCACTAGTTTTAACTAAACCACTATCAACAAAGGTCCACCAACACATTCATCACACATCACTTTTGATTAAAAGGATGCTTTGCAGAGCATGCTTCTGAAGTTTAAATTAAAGCACCAAACAAAAAAAGAAATAATTAAGCATCACAACCCCCCTCCCAAAAAAAAAAAAAAAAAATGGGCCAGAAAATGGGCTAAAGTGATCCAGTGTTAAGTTACTAAAGGTGCAAGTTGCAATATTTTGTAATTAGGGAGCGAGTACCAGTGGTGTGTAGGCCAAATTGGAATTGTTCCATTTCTTCTTCTTCTTCTCTAGAATGAATGGCATTTTTAAGGTCTAAACATGCTTACAAACTCTGCACACTCTTTGAAAAACTTTGCACATGTGCCAGAAGTGGTGAAAATTTACGTTTGTTTTGGGTTTTGAAAGTGGGTGTGGCAAAGTGGCTTGACAGAGCCACCTATGCGCGTTTTATGCACTGGCCCCAAAGCTACGTTTCACGCACACAAATGAAAATTGGCACACACATCAAACATGCCAAAACCTACAAAAAAAAAAGTCTTGGAGTGAAATTTTATACCCAACAGGAAGTCAGATATTTTCAACTACCTCTGCCGAAAAAGGACAGTTTTTTTTCCATTTCCAGGCGTTGTATTTTAACAAATTCCTCCTAGGGGTTTTATCAGATCAAAACCAAAATAGGGTATTGTCATATAAAGGCCTTGGCAATGGTAAATTGCGAAGATCTAGAGTTTTTGCTGAAGGGTGTGTCCGTGGCGTCCTCACAAACTTTGATGTTTCGCCACGAAACAGAAAGGTATTATAACTCAGCGCTACATTGTCTGATCTGCCTCAAAATTCACATTTGATAACAGTCCTGACCTGAACACGTTTACATGAATCTATATATATATATATATATATATATATATATATATATATATATATATATATATATATATATATATATATATATATATATATATATACACAGTTGAAGTTAGAATTATTAGCCTCCCTGTTTAATTTTTTCCCCAATTTCCGTTTAACGGAGAGAAGATTTTTTCAACACATTTCTAAACATAATAGTTTTAATAACTCACCTCAAATAACTGATTTATTTTATCTATATTTTATCTAAATAATATTTGACTAGATATTTTTCAAGACAGTTCTATACAGATTAAAGTGACATTTAAAGGCTTAACTAGATTAATTAGGGTAACTAGGCAGGATAGGATAATTAGGCAAGTTATTGTATAACGATGGTTTGTTCTGTAGACTATCGAAAAAAATATAGCTTAAAGGGGCTAATAATATTGACTGTAACATGGTTTTAAAAAACTGCTTTTATTCTAGCCGAGATAAAACAAATAAGGCTTTCTCCAGAAGAAGAAATATTATCAGACATACTGTGAAAATTTCCTTGCTCTGTTAAACACAACTTTGTAAATATAAAAAAAAACAAAAAACACTGTGGACACTGTAGACATAGACTTGAAGATTAATTTATCTAGAAACAAAAAAATTAACCCAGAAAGCGTTCAGAACAACTGCATAACTCATAGAATTTAATTTTCGATTTGTTATGTGCTTATTCTTATTCATGCTTTTTTCATGCTAAATCTAGCAACACTAATAATGTCATAAGTCCCTGTGATTTTGTGCACTGTGTATTCAGCAAAGCTAAATTACATTTACATTTAGTTATTTATCAGACGCTTTTGTCCAAAGCGACTTACAGTAGAGGAGGCATTCAGTGATTCAACAAGAGGCAATGCAAACACAAGAAGTGCTAATTATACAGGGGAATTTTTTTGTTTTTTTAGAGAGAGAGAAAAGAGTGTGTCTACAGGTGGTGACTTTTAATCAAGGTTCATCACAGCAGATGGAACCGCCATCTTAGAAATAAATAAACCATCTTTCATCAAACCACCTAAACATCATTATCATCTAAACACAACATTATGAACTGGATTGCTTTATTCTTAATACACATCACAAATGACAAGTGGCAACACTTCAAGAGCATGCTCTGTAAAGCAGCCTTCTAAACATAAACACAAACTTTGTTGATGAGGGTTTGGTCGCCAACCATAATGTTGTTGCTGTAACAGTCATTTTATGAAAATGGTAACCATGCTGTCAAGCAATGTGGATTCAGGATTGATTTATGTTTCATACTGACACACAGAATGATCATTTATTAGATTGACTACTGTATCTATACACAGATCTCCTGAAACTTTAAAGGACAATTAAATTTAGTTGACCACTTCAGTAAATTAATGAGTGGGTGTGTATATAGGGCTGCACAATACATCAATTCAGCATCGATATCACAATGTGAATATGCAATAGTCCCATTGCAGAATCTGCACTGTTAAATTGTGATTATAATTAAACAGGAAACAGTTCTGAACACAAGCAAAGTTTAGCCCTACTACAGTCAACAAATATGGTAACACTTAATTTTGATGGCACAAGACGTTTGGCCAGCGGAGAAATTAAAATGGTCGTGCCCAACTGAGTCTGGTTTCTCTCAAGGTTTTTTTTTCTTCACTTTCGCCAATTAGTGAAGGTTTTTTTTCCCTCTCCGCTGTCGCCTCTGGCTTGATTGGTTCGGGATCTGAAGAGCTGCGCACCGTGGATTTGCTTTTCAGTGTTTGGACTCTCAGTAGTGATTTTTAAACCACACTGAACTGAGCTCAACTGAACTGAACTTAAACACTAAAAACTGAACTACACTGTTCCAATTTACTATGATCTTTTATGTGAAGCTGCTTTGACACAATCTACATTGTATAAGCGCTATACAAATAAAGGTGAATTGAATTGAATTCAATTGATGGTCCATTTGAGTATTAGTAGACTATCTGCTTAATATCTGTTGATACTGCTCCTTCAACAGACATTTAACTGACTATAAGAAACTTTGCAAGTACATGTCAACTTACACTAACCCTAACCCCAACCTAACAGTCTACTTACACTGTAAAAAATAAATCCGTAAAGTTTACGGTAAAAAACTGGCAGCTGTGGTTACCAGTATTTTTTCTTTAAAAATACGGTATAAACCGTAAAACTAATTTCTCATTTTTACAGTAAACTACCATATTTCATAAATTTATAATAAGTCTGTATTTTGAATTAACAACATCTACACATCTTTTCTTGCACAGTTAGACACATTAACACAGCCATATGCTGGTGGTGATGAGTATGATATAATTCACACAGCTACTAAACACCAGTGCGGTAACACGCATAAAATTAAAGTCATGAAATAAACATTGTTTATCAGCATTAGATGTAACATAAACCTCTAATATACATAACTGATGGGGAAACAACTAAAAAGATCCATAGTAATGTCAACAAAAAGCCTAAAAAGTGCCATGCAGAGAATTCTGGGAAAGTCAATTTACGGTTATTTGCCATATACATTAAGAAAACATACTGTTAACCAGGTTATGGATTTTTACAGTAGCATTTTTACAGTTTTTTACAGTTGAAATCATGGCCATTTTTTACAGTGTTTAATCTTTTTAGTTTTTTTTATTCTAATGACAATTAGTTGACATGTAGATGCAATGTAACTTAAATCAAACGGACCATCAAAATAATATATATATATATATATATATATATATATATATATATATATATATATATATATATATATATATATATATATATATATATATATATATATATATATATATATATATATATATATATATATATATATATATATATATTATTTTGATGGTCCGTTTAATTTAAGTTACATTTAGGCACAATAAATATAAAATCTGTAGCTTTAACAAAGAATTATTTAATCTTTTAACAAAGGTTAATTGTGTTTTTTTTTTTTATTACAATGAAGACTATACAGTGTTTTTTTCATTGTTTGATTACATTACATTGCTATTTTACATTTTACCACAATTTAATTCATTTCATCTTAATTTCTATAGCAATTTAACAATGTATATTGTGTCAAAGCAGCTTAACATAGAAGTTGTAGTACATTAAAATTGCTTCACTCCAGTTTTCAGAGTTGAAGTTCAGTTTAGTTCAGTTCAGTGTAACATAAATGTCACCGCTGAAAGCACACACAATATTCAGAAAACCATTAAGCACTGTCTATTTAATTTGTATCTGTGTTCTATTGTATTAATTTATGCTTGCAACGTGTTTATTACACTTTATAATAAACATGCTTGCCTGAAACAGGCACAGAAAAATCAACACTTCAAGAGCATGCTCTGTAAAGCAGCCTTCTAAACATAAACACAATATTTGTTGACGATGGTTTGGTCAGCAAACATAATGTTGTTGCTGTGGATATGGAAAGCATGTGAAAATATATATTTATTAGGGATGTGACTGTGTAAGATTTTAAGCTTATTCAAACCATTTGGGCAAAATAAATACATGAAGCTTTAACAAAGATTTATATTTAACTATACAGTGTAATTTTCCATTGTTTGATTATATTACATTTTTATTTTACATTTTACCACAATACCACTATCCAGAAAACCATTAAGTACTGTCTATTTAATTTGTATCTTAGTTCTATTGTATTCATTTATGCTCGTAATGTGCTTTATAATACTTTATAGTAAACACCTCCTACAAAAATTTCACAATTCCAAATTATGAATACTTTCCAAACAGACTTACTTAAAAATATCTTTTTAAATGACATGAATATCTCAATATACATCACAGAAAATCTAAATATTGCAATGTCAGCTTTTTCCCTAATATCTTGCAGTCCTAGTGTCTCCAAAAACTCCAAAACTCCAAAAAGTGAGTTGAATTCAGCTGCAGTGTGAACGCTGCCTTCACTAAAGCTTTTTCTATGCCAATACTTGAATTTTAACTGTAAAAACACTCACATATAAGGTGTGTTGATGAGCTGATGGTGCGAATCGGTTCCCTCAGCACTGACCAGAGCCCAGAGATCTCCCATGGCTTTTTCTAACAGAGGGTCCACCTCAAACATCAGTCTGAACTGGCTAATCCACTGCCTGAAACAGACCAAGAAGAAGCGGAGGACAGGCGTGAATCCTCCATTCATTCTGCAGTCTTTAGGTGCACGTGTGGAAGCTGTGGATCCACCAACCTGATGAAGTGACAGATTTGTGGACGCCTTTGTCCCCTTTTCTCTGCAGGACAATCCTTATATGTGATCACAAGTCAAGGAGAAAGCACACAACAGAGCGACTACAGACTCTCCTAATCTAAAAGAGAAAACAATCCAGCCTCAATTAATAGGCTAAACCAAAACAGGGCAGCTCTTGTTTCTTTGTCAGTGGGATTAAGAGCCATGTGAGGCTGCGTGTTGCTGTGACTGAATCTAAGACTGCTCAATGAATGATGGACTCAGCTGCTCTGGGATCAGATGCATAAATTAAAAAAGGTAAAATAATAGCCTGAAGAAGGATATAGAGAAAGCAGCTTATGGGCGAAGCTGTGTGATGGTACGACCCAGTTGTGCATCATGAGGGTCATGTTGACAAGCTGCGTCCCTCTGTTTAGCTTCCCATCGGAGTCTGCAAAAAAAAAAAAAAAAAAGTTTAGAATTCTATGAGTTATGCAGTTGTTCTGGGTGCTTTCTGTGTAAAATTTTTAGCTTCTAGTTAAATTAATCTTATGAGTGGCTATATACTGTACAAAAGCTAGTCATATATGACACTGCGTAGTCATATATAATATATTTATTTATTTAATTTTATAAAAATAAATGTTAAAATCTAAAGAGCTTAAAGTATAATCTCTTTTCACATTTCTCACGTTCCTCATCAGCAGAAGGTGTCATACAGTAGTGCGCAGTGGATGGGAGAGTACAACAAATCATTTCTTTACAATTCTATATGCTAAAATAATTTTAAAAGACTCCAAGATGATTATCAGGACTTTCAGAAAAAGGGAAAAAATTGTGTGAGACTGATAACGGCAGCCAGAGAAGAGAATAACGTTAAATTTACTCTCAGCCCCATAGACGCTGAATTAGAAACACTGCATAAGCGGTTATTTGTTTTTGTAATTTGACGCAAAGATGATATAATACATACAAAAATGCATATAAATGCATTTAAAAAAAATTAAATATTAAAAACTTTCAAGGATTTAAGATTATGATGACAGTTAAACACGTCATAACAGTCTTGTGAAAAGGGTTCATAGGAATCTATTATATTTAATATATATATATATATATATATATATATATATATATATATATATATATATATATATATATATATATATATATATATATATATATATATATATTTTTTTTTTTACATTATAATAAGTATTTTTTCTTCATTATACCAGCACTTTAAATATTATAAAAAAACATACACTACATAGAACCAGTTTATGCTTTTTAAACTCTACATGTTCATCATTAAACTCTCTAGGATTTTTTTTAACTCTCCAAAAACAAGTGTCTTCTCAGGATAAAAAGAAATGGCATGAGCTTAATATTATTTAAATACAGATATACCAATACATTATAATAATATCCTCTTTAATTACATTTCATTATAAACAAAACAACTTTTTAAAAATAAAAGTTGCAGAATGGATTTTGTGATGACATAGAAACAAACATTTTAGATCCTCAAAGGACCTCTCTGTTTAATTTTCTAAAAGTTTAAATCCTAAAAATATTTAATACAATTTTCCATATCCATAAATGCTAAAGTTGCTTCACAGAACCATCATTCTTATTTTTAAGAATACACTTGATTCTAAAATTATTTGTAAATGCACATGTGAATGTAGGCTTCGTTGAAGGAAAAAGTGCCAAAAGGTCAAAGCTCTTAAAAAATTATGCACCCCAATGTGATGAATCACACTGTGGCCATTTATTTTGTAATAATTAAATTGAGCATGTGATATGTTGTTTGAAATGCAATGTAGTTTTAGCATTATACAATTATTTTATAGATAAAACAATGGTAAAACAGCTAAAACATCAACTGCACTGACAAGACACGTCAGTGTGCACACGTTTGCTTCTAAAGAGTGAATATAAATCTAAAATAAACTACTTATTACATTTTACTGTGTTATTAAAGATAATTAGTTTTAATAATAACTTTTTAAGTGCAAATTAGATGCCAGAAAATCTTATATAAATGAATAGAAATAGTGGAAATTAGCATAGGTCTCACAATATTGACCTAAGCTCCAACAAAAGATTATTTCAGCAGGTATAACAACAACAACATCAAAAATCAGTGTATAGCTTTTAAAAAACATTTGTATCACTGTAATAAACAATATGTATCACTATAATAAAGTCTCATTAGTAAACTTTAGTTAATGCATTACAATCAACAATGAGAAACAGCTATATTTTAGTTATATTTTAAAGTTATTAAAAAATACAACAATATTGTAATAGTTATTAGGTCAATTTAATAAAACAATTATGATTATTTTTGGCTTTAACCCATTATTGGGCATTAACTAAGAAATGAAAAATGCTTTTGTAGTTGTCATTACATTGATTTGAGATAAATGTTACAAATACAGTCCTGGTGCACAGACTTAATGAACAAAAATCCTACAAATAGTCACAAAATGTTTTCAATTTATTTTCAAAATATTGTAAAACATGTTGTATGCCAGTATAACATGAAAATGTTTGTTTAAAAATAAATTGCATATTAAATGTACAAGCATTTGGTGCTGTGATGAACACCCACTGCCAATAAAACTATTTGAATATTCCTAAAAGATACTCTAAAAGTTTTAATAATCAATAATTATTCATAATAATTTAAACCATCCACGATATCAATATTGTACATGTTCATTATCACAATATATTGAATTATTGAATAGCGACATTAAATCGCATTTAAAAAATGTAAAAAAATCAGAGGAGGAGGGACATGAAAAGAGAGTGAGAGAAAGAGAGAGAGGGCAAGCCTGCAAAACTGAGGCGCACAATCAGGCTTTGTCTCATTAGCATACAGGGACAAACACATTCCCAGGCCCTGAATGCTGGTAAGCCAAAAGATTTCCCTCTGTTTCTCTTTATCTGCGTTTTTCTCTCCCTCTCTCTTTGACAAGAGCGCCTATCCCTCTGTCCCTCACACTCCTCGGCAGACTTACATAATCTGCCTGGCACAGGGAGACTGGGAATGATGGGCACATGAGGCCAGAGACAGGGCTGAGAACCCCGGGAAGAAAAAAAAAAGTGGGAGATGTGTGACTTCATCTTACGACGAGTAATGATCATATAATATAAAAGTCCTCGTTTAACTATTAGGGGGTCCAATATTTTTACACTACTTGAAAGATGCATGAGGCTGGCTGTCATTAAGGGTTTTGGCATGACATTGATCTGACACAGACACTGACCGAAGCAGTTGAGGCAGCGGATGATGAGTTCGTCCAGGCTGGCAGAGCGGAATGAAGCGTGAGCCGGTGGACTCTGAAGAGCCCTGCTGATCTCCTGAGCACTGGGGCAGGTCATTCTCCTCTGCACTGGTCTTCTGCTCTTTATCCCACACTCCTGACGGGACTTCCTGCTGCTGGAGACACATGTAAAAAAAAACACAGTTTGAGAATCCTTGATGCTATTAATATAGTAGACCAACCGCCAGGTACAGTTGTCAGAAATCAGAATTATAATCCCCCTGCATATGTTTCCCCTGGTTTTTATTTCATATTTTTGCTGGTTTTTAAAGATTATTCTTTTCAAATGAACATTTATAATTCTTATTATTCAGGTATATACTAATAGTTAATTTGTATGTATAATAAATGCTTTATTAACTCAACTTCATCCAGTTTTGTGACCTAATCTAAAGTAAGGACTTATTTATGCTTTATAAATCTCTTATAAATGACAATTAAATTATATTCTAAAGAGAAAAAAGAACATAAACAACTTTATTTATTTATATTCATTTCAAGATACACAAATGAAACTGTACTTCAAATGAATCTTTTCAACCTTATCTAAAACAAAATTACTATACAGTTTAAACACTGCTAAATAACATTGGAATGTTGTATCATAATATATTGTTAAATTATTATATTGTTGTTGTTTTATCCAGTTTTATTTATGTTTAAACTTTACAGTCATTTTACTTTTTCAGATAAGATTGCAAAGATGTATTGTTCATTTGATACTGAGCCTTTAATTCATATTTATTAGGGATTTAAAAAGCATAAATAGTCCTCACTTTAGATTAGGTCACAAAACTGGATGAAGTTGAGTTAATGTTGCATTTATAAACAGAAACAATTAACTATTAGTATATGCCTGATAATAAAATATATAAATGTTGATTTGAATAGTTTATTAATCATTTACTAACTCATTCTGAATGATCATAAAAAAACCCAACTACCCTTAAATACAAATGGTTTGTAAATAATGCAATACTCAATTTAGTCATGAAAAATTAACCAATAACAAGTATGAAAGTACAATTATTAAGCACATTTTAAATGTGCTTTTAAGTCAAGAATAGAGCATTTGTATCTGGAGTTATAAACTGGTAACTAACATCTGTTAATGTAGAGATAATGCTTAACAAACAATCTTTATCAATTCTTTATTTGCTAATGCTTAATAAATGATTTATAGTGTTTAGTTATTATAAATTTACAGATTTTCTCAGCACATTACTAAACATAATAGATTTAATAACTAATTTCTAATAACTGATTTCTTTTATCTTTGCCATGATGACAGTAAATAATATTTGACTAGATATTTTTCAAGACACTTCTATACAGCTTAAAGTGACATTTAAAGGCTTAATTAGGTTAATTAGGCAAATTAGGGTAATTAGACAAGTCATTGTATAAGTGGCTTGTTCTGTAGATAATCTGAAAAAATATTGCTTAAGATGGATAATAATATTGACCTTAAAATATATATTTTTTTATTTAAAACTGCTTTTATTCTAGCTAAAATAAAACAAATAAGACTTTCTCCAGAAGAAAAAATATTATAGGAAATAGGGTGAAAAATTCCATGATCTGTTTTTAAAAAATCCGTATTAAAATATTCGTATGAGGGCTAATAATTTTGACTTCAACTGTATATTCAAACAATCAGAATGATCGTCTGACCAAAAAAAAAAAACAAAAAAAACAAAACAAAACAAAGAACATTAAATTATCCAGAGTCACATTCGTTTTACAAAATGGATACTGTTTTAGTCCGAGCATCAGACCACGGGAACAAAACAATGATGTGTTGTCTTGTCAAGCGCATTTTGATAATTTTATATTATGATAAGTGTTGTTGATATTACAAACTTCATCTGTGGCATTTTTTAATGCTGCACTGAAAACCACAGCAGTGATGTGTGCAAGAGCCTGGTGAAGACATCTAGTTATGAGAAACATTGTTGCACACCAACCCCAAGTATAACCATGTAATGATACTATCATTTATCACAATGCCCATCTATGTTTCTCATACACTGTAAAAAAAATCGAACATACAAATTGTTAACTCAGTTTAAAATGGTAAGTTAGGTGAACATATTTTTGAGCTCAGAGTTGAATTTATTCATAAAAACAATTTAACTGCATGTTAAATGCCCTAGCAACCAGCCAGAACACTACATCAGCTACTTATTTAAATCCCTCTTAACTAGAGAGAATTCCTATAAGAGTTGGCACACAAAACACTTACAGTAAGCAACCACATCAAAATGCCCTAGCAACCTGCTAAAACACCTAGCAACTACTCAGAAACAAGCTGAAGTATCAAAAACTACTTTGGCCCAATCCCATTTCTACCCCTCAGCCCTTCCTCTTACCCCTCGTTTTGAAGTGAATTGGGTAGTGGTGTCCCAATTCTCTTTATCTTGAAGGCGTAGGGCTATGAGCTAGATACCCCTTGAAACGGAGAACTTCAAGACCACACTTTAAATCAAATGGTACGAAAATTTCATACAAAAATAGAATTGGGATTGGGCCTTAGTAACCTAAAAATAATGCCCTAGTAACCAATTAGAAACATTTACTTAATAACTCCAATGACCACACCAATCACAAAAAAAGAAGAAAAAAAAAGAAAATAGTTGTAAACACCCTAGAAACCGTCAAAAAATCCTTAGCAACCACTCTGAAATGTTCTAGCAACACGGGGCACCACTGTTGCTTCCCAGTACATGGAAATTGTATACCGTGAGTCTCAAACACTATTGTTTCCTTGTTCTCATGTAAATCCCATTCCAGTGGAAAAACAAGCCATACAAAAACACAGACTCATTATTATGCACACCCCAGCAGCATTTGATTGGCCAAAATATTATTACTACAATTTTATATTACAGCTCATCAGAACACAAAATTTAGCTAAAAGCAATTGTAAAGATACACAGCGCCACTGCGAAGAGGCTGTTTAACTGTATGATTTGGTAGTTTAAAATGTATATTGTGACGTGTGTGTTAGTAATGTGGTTATAGACAAGTGTATGTTGGTAATGATGGAACAAACACTTGTAGACTGTTGAATAACTATTTACGACATATTTCAAGAGTTCACACTTAGCTGATGATTAGTAAATAAAGTGTGTTTGGCATGCTGTCCTGGGAGAGAGCCCTGAGCTCGGAAGATCCTCAAGCCTGGGGCTCCCTCCCGTTTCATTGGGTGAGAGGGGAGTCTGAGCTCAGGTAGATTTAGAAAGCTCCCCTGAATTTAATCATTCATTCATTTTTCTTCTGCTTATTTCTTTGTTTATTAGGGGTTGCCACAGTGGAACTATTCCTATTCCATATGTTTTATGTAGCAGTTTGTAACCCAATATTAAGAAACACCCAAACACCCTCACACTAATATACTAAGGCCAATTTCGTTTATTCAATTCACATACAGCTGAGGTCAAAATTATTAACCCCTCTTAGATTTTTTTCTTGTTTAAAATTTTCACTGTATGTTTGATAATACTTTTTTCTTCTGGAGAAAGTCTCATTTGTTTTATTTCGGCTAGAATAAAAGCAGTTTTAATTTTTTTTAAAGCATTTTAAAGTCTAAAGAAAAACCATTGTTATACAATAACTTGCCTAATTACCCTAACCTGCCTAGTTAACCTAATTAACCTAGTTAAGCCTTTAATTGCCACTTTAAGTTGTATAGAAGTGTCTTGAAAAATATCTAGTCAAATATTATTTACTGTCATCGTGGCAAAGAGAAAATAAATCAGTTATTAGAAATGAGTTATTAAAACTATTATGTTTAGAAATGTGATACAAAATCTTCTCTCTGTTAAACACAAATTGGGGAAAAATTTTTACAGGGGCTAATAATTCAGGGGGGCTAATAATTCTGACTTCAACTGTATACTGCATATCTTTGGGCTGTGGAGGGAAATCGGAGCGCCCAGAGGAAACCCACGTGAGCATGGGGAGAACATGTAAACTCTATACAGAAACGCGAACTGGCCCAGCCAGGGCTCAAACCAGCAACGTTCTTGCTGTGAGGCAACAGTGAGCCAACATTCCACCCTACCCTGAATTATGCTAGGAAACATGGGGAGGAGTTGGGGTGGATGGGGGGATTCTTCAAGGCGAAGATGATTCAGGTAAGGGAATCCAGTTATAAATGTGTGTTTTGGATTCATCTGATTGGTAAATCATGGGATACTGTAGCTAATGAGGGACCAGCTGTGGTCAATCATAAGCACATAATCCTCTTGAAATTATTCATTCATTCATTTTCTTTTCAGCTTAGTCCCTTTATTAATCTGGGGTCGCCACAGTGGAATGAACCGCTGATTTATCCGACATATGTTTTACGCAGTGGATTAACACACATACACTACGATCAATTCACTAATACCACATGTCTTTGGACGCGAACACGGAGAGAACATCCAAACTCCACCAGCGACCTTCTTGCTGTGAGGCGAACGTGCTACCCACTATGACCGCGTCAGCCCTCTCGAAATTAGTTTATAAAAAAACTTCACTTATGGATCATCTCATATCACTGAATTTTCTGGAGAGAAAGGATAGCAATAAACAGTATATGATACCAATATGGCTACGGTTATGTCATCCATCACTCATTGAAAAATCCTTATTAACAGAACATGCCGAACCATCACTGTTCACACAAATAATCTTATGAACTAAAAACATTGGATTATGCATGTCAGGCCAGTAGTTGAATGTCACTTTGCTAACACGCACAGTCCTGAAGGTCGCCATTGCTGTTTTGATTGTCAAGTACTTGTGAATGTCTATAAACTAAACCTTTAATACGCTTACACAAAACAATTGCTTTAAAGTTTTGATCAGAGAACAAATGAGAGAAGAGAGAAAAACCCAAGATGTTTAGTCTTTTTTTACATACCCTTGGAGCCAAGGGTGGCCCTTGAAGGCCTGTACACACGTGTGACTGTGTGCACTCTGCAAACCCTACTGGTAGATCAGGTATGTTGATGTTTATATGTAAGGAGGTATGTTTATGTCTGCTGCCCTATACAGTAGATGTCATTATTCAGGTCGCCAATGTCACAGGAAGAGAAACACTATAGATAAGCATCTCTGTCTCTCTGCTTAGCTCTTTCTTTTATCAGTCACACAAAGAGAACTACAACAACATCAGGCTTCCAGTCTGTAATACTTACAGGTGCTGCGTAGTTTTAAGGATTATCCACTTTGTAAAGTTGCCTTTTCTGACTTATGTGTTGAAAAGTATCACAGGCAGCATCAGCAAGAATCACTGTGGTCTATGACGGCATGAACAGGAAGCTGGCCGCGACTGCAGAGAAGTAGCGATGAGTTCTTAGAACGTCCAAAACCCCTCCCTGCTGCTCTCTCTCCCTTCCTCCTGAATCAGTGTCCAGTTCAGCACACTGTTTTCAATTCTCTCTGCGCACAAACACAGATACACACACACACCCTGATGCTTACCTTTACACCTCATTGAGCAAAGCGCTAAGATCAGGGTCACACAAATACACTCTCAAGCCAAGTGTGTAAATTTACTACAACTGAAGCTCGTAGACCAGGAAGGCACTCGTATGTGGCCTTCCTATTTATACCTTCATGAACTGCACCTCACATTTCCTTTTTCTTCTGTTCAGGCTATTTTTGACACATTGAATATTAGACTTGACTCCAGTATGCAAATTCACCACGTTTTTGCATAAACCTGATGTGCAGCATAGACAATGCACAATTCACATACGCCAGAACTTTTCAGGCATGAGAAATACACACATGCAGAGATACAGCCTCACACACACACAGTAAACAAATTAGGGAAAATGCACTTGGATAATGTAAATGAATTAGTAAACAAGTCTATGCAAATGTATATGCCTGGTATATTTAGGCCATGATACGATATTGTGATAATACTGTTTATTGCTGAACACTGAAAAACACACAAATGTGGCACATCTGAGGTGACATTTTGGTTTACAATAGCTCAGACTGTTTAATGCATCTTAGAGGAGGGTGAATGCAGGATTAGGCTCTGATACTAAAGGCTGGACAGCCATACCCACTGGATCAAACTGACATCAATAATAATAATAATAATAATTCCTTACATTTATGTAGCGCTTTTCTGGCCACTTAAAGCTCTTTACACATTTTTGGGGGGAATCTCCTCATCCACCACCAGTGTGCAGCATCCACCTGGATAACACAACGGCAGCCATATTGCAACAGACGGAACACCACACACCAGCTGATTGGTGGAGAGGAGCCAGAGTGATGAAGCCAATTACGATATGGAGATGGTTAGGAGGTCATGATGGATAGAGTCCAGTGGGCAAACTTGGCCAGGATGCTGGGGTTAAAACCCCTACTCTTTTTACTCTTTAAGGACATCCTAAGACTTTCGTCTCATCCAAAAGATGGCACACACTGAGCAGTATAGTGTCCCAATCAATATACTAGGGCGTTAGGACCCACACAGACCACAGGTTGAGCGCCCCTGATGGTCTCACGAACACCTCTTCCGGTAGCAACCAATGAATGCCATGAATGCATTTACACAACAATTACAACTCTGTACCATTTTGTACTGTGATAAAGAAATAAAGATGTATGAAGAACTGCTCACACCGAAGTTCCATTCAAACCAAGCAGCCTTCTGTTGGTGGACTTGGCAAATGTGTGTATCCAGCTTGAATGTGAGCAAAATCTGGGTGAAAACTTCACTGCTCATGCTAGACTATAGAAAGTCTGGATTTCGGTTGGATCTAAGGCAGAAAGTGATTCTTTAGTTTGTATTTTAATTGAAAATAAATGATTAATCTCACATAAATCTTTTTGCAGCAAATTTTAATTTGATGTTTAATGAGTATTGTTACATTCCATCAAGTCAGACATTGCCTTCTGTGGCTTACATTTTGATGTAACTTTACCTCATAGTGCCTTTTTTACAACAAACATTCATTGAAAATGAATGATTATTATACACAAACACGGTGACTTATTGAATGTGTGTGCTGTTTTAGCACACCAAGCTTTTCAGCATTTCTCCAAACAAGAGTTTGTTTTGTTTGCGTCTGTACACACATGACAACCTGCCATTCAGTTTAATAATCCAATGAAACATTAGCAATCATATAGTGTGTGAGTGTTTCGGCCATGCATAGCACCTACTCGCTCACTTTCTCTTCCTCTCCTCCTGCATTTGCTCTATTCATGTCATTCAGAAAACAACTTCTCCTTTCTCTTTGGAAATCCCCCCTAACCTCCCCCCTATCCCTTCCCTGCCACAGTAGCCAGTGTTTTACTCCCAGTTCCTGGCTACATATCCAGCTCCATTCCCCTACCCCCAGCCCTCCTGCTTTCTCCTCATCTACTTCTTTTTTATTTTTTCTCTTTCTATCTAACACACACACACACACACACACACACACACACACACACACACACACACACACACACACACACACACACACACATACACACACACATGCAAATTCCTCCCTTTCTCTCGTTAATTGATTAATTGATGCCAGAGCCCTTTGAAGGCCTTGTTTGTGGACCACCCTCTCTCTATCTCTGTACCCGTGAGTCAGTTTACCCTCTTCATCATGTACCTGATGATCTGAGATCTCCGTCAACATGCTTCCAAAATCTATTAATTTAATGCTATTTATTATACAGATATTTGTAAATATATATTATTATACTATATATTATATATATTATAATACTAAAATACTAAAATTAGAATATACGGTAAATTTAAAGTCGTAAAAATGTTGACTACTATATATATATATATATATATATATATATATATATATATATATATATATATATATATATATATATATATACACACACATATATTTATTTATCTATTTATATTATTTTCAATATTAAGTACTATTTTATATAGTAAACATACATATTTTTCATCATAACCACTTGCTATAATGAGTCTTTCACAGATAGCATCACCTCAGCCGATGCTAAGTCAGTAATTTCCAGGCAATCAGATAACCCCTCTAAGATAACTTGCACAAAGCAGACGCCCCCAAAAACTCCTAGTCCTTATAATCATTAATCCCATTCACACTTTGCTTTGTTTCAGTTAAAGTATACAGTAATAATACTGTATACAGTTCAGATGTATACTAGCACATATATTTGATCACATGCATTAAAATCTGACCCCAAATGTAGCGTGGGTTACCTCAACGATTAGCTTTCAAATGAGTTTACAATAGCAATGTTTCTTCTCAACACCAACCAGTATGTTCGTGCTAATGCCTCTTATGTACTGTAAACAGAACAAGCGAACATACCTCTATCCACAACAGGTCACAGGAGAATAACTAGGTCAAAAGCACTTCATCTCCCTAGTGCGAAATCCCCTGTTAAAGATCAGAGACCAGCACCACTGCTACTTCACCACATACATGCGTGAATCTATGATCTTGCAAATGCAAACATACTCTGAGTGAAAAAGGGAGCGTCTGAATGATGAATCTGCAGTTTGAACCGTTTTGAGAGTGACTAGCCTGTCTCTCTCACACAGAGAACTGAAACCTAAACACATAGTTCTGAAGAACATGAGGAGAAACCACAGCTTGTCAGATAACCACAGTTATCATCACTTTGCAGTGTGCTGCAAAACGAGGCGCCAACAGAGTTATCGAACCTCAATTGCACTGACACAAAGAGCTAAAGCAGACATTTTGCTTTAAAGGTGACATCAAATAATTTGTGAAGAGCACGGACACCTGTCGAGACACAGTCAGAATGGAATAGAAAGTCAGAAAGTCTGTACCTTTTTGACTCCTTGCGATTCATGGTGTCAAATCCCCTCCACCGGTGTCCTGTTGGCGTCCCCCGTGCTGCTTAAACCCCTGCCTGTCCCATTGGGCAACTTAAAGTCTCTCTCTTCCAACCAGAGGTACTAGCTGACCTCTGACAGGTTGTGATGGACAGTCTGTTCAGTCCCTTCTGTCAAAGCGTAAAACCTGAAAACCAGCTGCTGCGTCTCAGAGTTCTCTCTCTCTCTCTCTCGCTCACTCACTTGCACTTACACACTCCCCCTCTTTTCTTCCTCTCTGTGTATTACCAGACAACATCAACCACAGGGCGCAGAGTTAACCAAAACAATAAATAAAAGAAAGCCCAACAACCCCTATTCAGCGACAGTGCATTAAAATCAAAAAGTACAACTGTACAATCAACAAAAAAAGTTGTTAAAATGAGCATATGCACAACAAACAACTAACTGCATTCACTACAAACAAGTCTCTATTTGAAATACAGGCACTGGCTCTGAAAGATAGGGGAACTGTCATCTGTTGCATGTGTGAGAGAGGGAGGGGAACAAAAGTGAGTGAGAGAGAGAGAGCGAGAAGAGAGGGAGGGCTTGAGCTCTTTCAAAGACTGTGAGAATGAGTGATACACATTAAAAATCACAGAAGATCACCGAGTGAAAACAGACAGTCTACAAATCTGAATCAGAATTGAGAGCAGTTTGCTTTCAATAGCTTCCTGCCTGTCAGTGTGTTTTTTGGTACACGTTTCAGCTTTGTTTCAGTCAGTGTCAGTTCCTTACCTTCAGGCCACAGGTAAATTAGCAAGCCTTCGGGTTTTTTTTTTTTTCACAAATTTGCGTGTAACATGTGAGTACAACTTACGAGTCTGTACCTGCCCTTTGAGTTCAGTTTGTTAACACATTTCTAATCTTCTTTGTCCCTTTTTGCTGTCTTTAACAGTAAGGTAGTGTCTCCAGGGTTGAATCCCTCCACGTGCAGCTGGAGAGGACACTGAAAGGATGCCTTGTTGAGGATGGAGGAGAGGGGAGATGATAGGAAAGACTGCTGCATGTGTGTTTGTGCATGTGTCTGCATGCAAACTCTGTGGGAACCTGTGCCCGTGTCTGTGTGTGTGTGTGTGTGTATGTGTGTTCACACAGAGGTGGGATTCTCATACAGGCCAGGATGAGGGGGGCTTCTGTCGGTTGAAGGATGGGTGTGAATGAATCAGACGCCATCTTTCAGAATGACACCTAGAATATCAATTCTGTGACATGTGGTTTGTCTTCTGCTGTATTAAAGCCATAGTTCATCCAAAACGGATAATTCTGTCACGCATTTACTCAACCTACACTTGTCACAAACCTTTTTGAGGTTCGTTTCGCTGTTTAACACAAAAAAAGTTAAAGCTGTTGGAAACCAGTAACTAGGGCCAGACAGAATCTGCTGACATTTTTTTCTATTTCTGCAATGAATTTTGTAAAAAATCTGTGGATTTATGCGCAATGATATTGGGAGTATCATAACTAAAAACTTAATGTATGAAATAAAAAATTTGCGCTTTTTACTTGTATTAAATGTTTACAATGCAAATTCATCTAGAGCCACTTATTTGGTAAACAAAGCAAGTATATATATAATATCTCTCTACTAAAAGACAGAAAATAGTATTTTACAAACTGTATTGTAAATAAATCAAATAAACACTTTCACATTAGTCAATATTATTACTGAAATTAATTTAAAACAGAAAAAAATTATATACACACCTTTACACAAGTGAGTACATAGACAAAACGATGGGCTAAAAATCTGCGAAAATCTGCTGATTTCTGCGTGCACAGATTCAGTGTGGGCATAACTGTAACCAATGACTTCCATAGATGAGCAATTCCATGCAAATGTCAACTTTGCCAGGAAGAAAAATGAAGTTTTCACCTAAATAGCGAAACCTATATTTTTTTTGTGTAAGCAAGTATTTTACAGTACTTTAAAAATGCTCAAAAATGTCTCTGTCAGTGTTTTTAAACTATTATATTTGATTTACCAAAGTCACACAAGTGCCAATTTCACATCTGTCACATCCATAACGTTCCATAGTGAGCCAACTCTAATCCTTTTGATTAGCATCATTTCTTTTGGGTTGTGCAGTTTCATTCACAGAATTTCTACAAAGTATGTTGCATACTGTAAACTCGCAAACGTTTTGACATTTTGTCACATCCATAACGCATGTTTATTTCCTTCAATTAAACTATAAAAAATGTTAACAGATTGATAATTTTCTGATCCCATAACTCTGTGGTTAGTTGTTCTGGAAAATATAAACAGTTGCTTCATTATAATGTTAACATAAACTTTCTATGTGAATTTATGTTTTGAGTTTTTACTGAAATTGCTGAGATATTTTTGCACTACTCTGGAAGTAAATGGTTACAGGTTTCCAATAGTTTTCTAAATCTATTGTTTTGTGCTCATCAGAATAAGGAAACTCATATATGGAACCACTTGTGTGTGGGCGAATGGTGATTAAATGATCATTTTTAGGTGAAATATCCCTTTAATTGGGTGAAGGGGAGGTCTGGGTTGTTACAGATGTATTCATGTTTTGTAGGAAGATGTTTTTGACTGTCTGAATTTACTGATTACTCCACCTTTGTTTACTTCTGCAAAATGCTTAGATTAGACTAAAACTTTTATATGGAAGCACTTGCTCTGGCTTTTTGAACGGAGCAATATCTGAGGCAGGGTGGTGTTTTGGTTGGTAGCAGTTGGCAGTGGACTTCTGCTGAAGTATTTTGCTGTAAAAATTACTATTTGCTTCTGATGTCATCTTCAGTAAATTACTTGCTGCACATTCTGCAATTGTGATTGCATAACTCAAGAAACCACACTGGCTCTCAAAATTGTACTCTTAACTTACTCAATGATTTTAACTTTAACTGGCTCTGTCAGGCCTAAACAGGCTGTTTGAAGCAGAAATTATGTCAGAACACCCAAGGATAATGTCTGTTGTAAACATAACTTAGTGATACTTAAACATTGTTTTCTACAATGTAAACTAGACACTTAAAATCAAAAATTTGTATACTGAAGCTGTTATGTGTATTTTACAAAACATAAATTTTTAATTACTAGACCTTATACTGCTGTTTACTTGCTCATCTGGAGCTATTAGAACAGTTTCCTCATTAGTTTCCCAACTGTTTCTGGGGCTCGTTAAACGTAAGCATTTTGGAACAGTCAAAATGTTCTTGAACTTTCGAGAACGAGTTGATCATATCTGCAAGTGTAGATAAGCTTGTATGAATATTCGCATCTGCAATAGACTGTAGAAGATGATTTTGGAAACCTAGCACAAAACAACAAGGTGAATCTTTTTCTAACAAAACATTAAAAGCATAAAAAAACATTTGTTTACATCAGTAGCTACTGGAGGCTAAATGTTGTGACATCTTGAAAGCCTTATTCGTTTGAGTAATCTTTTGAGTCTAAGAAAGTCGAATGTGCCCTCTACGCATACAAACTCATTTGAAAGATATACAAATGTAACCTACTGTATAGTAAATAGCCTAAGCCTACAATACTGCTTTTGAACAATACTGTGGTAAAGTGCTTGAATTTATTGTTGTAGTATTCTATAGTTACTTTTGTAATACAACTGTAATATAAACAAATAATCCAATAATCAACTATAGTTTTCCAGGTGATATTCTACCAGAAACGTACATTATCTGTCTCTGAGATAAAACATAAATACAGTGAATAAAACGTATTTAATGCTTTTTTTTGTAATTAACTTATGGTTGATTTCTGCAAGTTCTTCTGTAAAGGTGTGTCATTCATTTAGCTTTCAGATGTTTGTTTTTTATTAAAAAAACTTTACAAATGTACAAACCCTGTCCTTGCCCTCAGTCCAATTTTACGCTACAGCTTTTATGTTTTTGTTAAGCTGAAAACTGTTATTTAGAAAAAAGAAAACTTCAGAAATAGCAAGTTTAAGTTGTTATCATTCACATCAATTGATTAAAAACATAAAATTATAAATAAACTCTACAAATAAACACTACAGATATATAATACAAATAAATTTACAATTGTCCCCATGTTTCTGTCAGTCCTGTCACATTTGCTTGTCACATTTAAATTTAACATAAAATGTATGCAAAACACCTTTAAGGCTATGACTTGGAAGTGACATCATTTGATGGAGAAGAAGCTGACAGTGATCAAGGATGTGTTCTATCATTGAATTGTATGATTTTATGCTTGTTTTTGTATACTTTTTTTGAGTCAAGTTAGGCCCTGACATATTTTTTATTAGTGAAAATGTAAGTTTTTATACGACAATATACAACAGTTTACTGTAGTAAAAAACTGTATACTACAGTATTTATTACAGCTTAAATGTTCATATCAGTTAATATCAATGTATGCTGTAACATTTATTAACAAATTGTTGTAGCCTAAATCACATGACAAATAATAATAAAAGTTAAACACAATAGTATGGTTCAAAAACACAGTATTTGGTACAAATTACTACAGTATTTTTTTATGTGTGTACCTCAATTATTAAATATTCCCTATAATGCTAACCATTCCGCAATAATACCAACTTTATACTAACCTACAATACTAAAAACACACACTTGGTAAGAAAAACTATAAAGAAAAATGCAGGGTTTCACACAATCCATTCATGTTGTCCTCACACAAATCGATTAAGTTAATGTAACAAATTTAAGTGGATTGAACGTAAAAAATAAATTGTGGCAAAAAAGAATCGTGTCAGCTTATTATAAGTAGTTTGAACAAGCAATCATTTCTTTGAATTTAGAACATTTAAAGTCTTCTTGAAATAAAATTGTAACATTTTTTAAAGACACAATTCACATTAAAATAAATATTCAAAACAGTTCCTTACCTCCGACAACAAAGATCAACGATTTTTATAACATCACTTGCCTCTCACCTGGGTCAAATAATGTTGGTAAATCTTTTTGTTTCTGTGAATAACAGAAAATATTGTTATTTTCTGCATTTCGTTTAAAAAGACGCCATGATTAAGAACCAATACAGCTTTTTAAAAGTACAACAGCATTATCAGTATTAGCATCCTATTTAACCAAATACTGCAAATAATTTCAACTACGATTATATTTATATAATTGTTAATGTACTGTTATTATTATGTTGGTGTCTACATGTTATTTTGTATCTTACTTGTTTTGTGAGTTTTCTTTTTCTTTTAAGTATTTTCAACGTGAGTTTATAAAATGACACGACGACGGCGCCATCTTGCGGGCGCTATAAACGATTACGTGATGGCAAAAAGCGAATGCACTCTGGTTCCCAGTTTTCATTACGTGCAGTCGGAGCATGCTCTCTGAAGTTCAGTCCTCGGCTGCCAACAAAGACCCCCAAAATCCATCTGCATCCCCGTTACTTCACTCTCCGATGTACTAACAGTTGGAGACAGGAGGAGCCCGTGCAGACATGACACTCAGATGGAGATTGTGGAGGTGAGGAGTGATGCCAGCTGTCATCTTTGCATGTGATGGTGGCTTGTATGTGTGTGTGCGTGTGTGTGTGTGTGTGTGTTTATGTATGTGTGTATGTGTGTGTGTATTCGAGTGCAGCATGCTGGCTGTGTATTTTTCTAGAGTAATTTTATGGGTGTGTTGCTGATGCAGCTGTCAGACTGTCTGGCCGACTGGTGGACTGTGTGTGTCTGTGCATGCAAAACAGGGAAATATGATTGAAAATATGATTAACCTTCTCAATCTACCTCTCTGTACTACTCTCTGAACATCTATCTATCTATCTATCTATCTATCTATCTATCTATCTATCTATCTATCTATCTATCTATCTATCTATCTATCTATCTATCTATCTATCTATCTATCTATCTATCTATCTATCTATCTATCTATCTATCTATCTATCTGTCTGTCTGCTTTTCTGTTTATCTATCTATCTGTCTATCTATCTGTCTAATTGCTTAATTAGCTTGCTGGCTCAGTGCCCACTTAGTGTTATTATTTTTTTTTTTTTACTTGCTCGTGATACACACCATTTGTGATGTAATATTTTAGTGCATACAGTATCTCAATAACATACTCATTCTTGTATATCTTAACCTAGAGATTTTCTGCATTAGAGGAAAGGCTAGTAGTCAAAAGTCATGTTTCAGCAGTTTGCCATTACACAAAGAAATCCCAGAGAATCCAGTGCACACATATTTGGCTAAAATGTTTCATCCTGTACTTAGTCATTTGTGATGTAACAGTCTGTATTCTAGTTGTACCCAAATAAATGTTATTGTAAATTATATGAAAATGTAAAATTAAATTATTTATATATAACTTAATTATATATATATATATATATATATATATATATATATATATATATATATATATATATACTGTATATATATATATTTTTTTTTCACAGAACATAAAAAAGTTCATTGGTATTAGATATTCATATTTTTTATATTTATTTTTAGATGCACATCTTTATCAGGCTCCTAGTAAAAACAACTGACTTTTTTCTTGCCATTACATTGAAATTACCAAATCTAAAAATAGCTGATAAAAATACTTTAAAAAGTCAGACGGATATTTAGGTTCAAGACTTGATAAGACTGCATATATATATATATATGGCCCACCCTATATATATATATATATATATATATATATATATATATATATATATATATATATATATATATATATATATATATATATATATATATATATATATATATATATATATATAATGGAGAGAAGATTTTTTTCCACACATTTCTAAACATAATAGTTTTAATAACTCATTTCTAATAACTGATTTATTTTTTCTTTGACATGATGACAGTAAATAATATTTGACTAGATATTTTTCAAGACACTTACATACAGCTTAATGTGTGACATTTAAAGGCTTAACTAGGTTAATTAGGTTATCTAGGCAGGTTAGGGTACTTAGGCAAGTTATTGTATAATGATGGTTTGTTCTGTAGAGGATCATAAAAAAATTGTTTAAAGGGGCAAATAATTTTGACCCTAAAATGTTTTTTAAAAAATTTTTAAACTGCTTTTATTCTAGCCGAAATAAAAAAAAAAATAAGACTTTCTCCAGAAGAAAGAATATTATCAGACATACTGTGAAAATTTCCTTGCTCTGTTAAACATAATTTGGGAAATATTTAAAAAAGAAAAAGAAATTCAAAGGGAGGCTAATAATTCTGATTTCAACTGTATATATATCGAAAACAAAAACAAAAAAATGCTGTTGAATGTAAGTTAAATATATTATCTAAATAATATCCATTTCCAATCATTACAATTTATTTCACACACAGTGTCTGAAATTTATACAATTTTATGTTTATTTAGATTATTATATTATCAGTTTACTGTCTGCATTCTGTTTCAGTCACAGCGTGCCTGAGCTTACACGCACTCGATATAACGGGCTGCGTTCGGCTCACATTAGGCACACTACTGTGTTCAAGCTGTTGTTTTTGCACAGATATTACCATAGGATACCCCTAGTGCTGACATACCAACTAAATGAAGCATGATTATTTCAAATGACTTATATATCTGCTTGAGTGTGTCTCAGTCAGTGTCTTCCACCAGACATCATCATCATCACACACAAGCACTTTTTTCCATTTATAGCTCATTAGACCAGTGGGAGGATCAGTTTTAGCCAAAGGGGTGGCCCAGTTGTGCAAATATGGTTGCAGTGTGAATGTGTAAGAAGGTACAGCACCATCCACATGATCTGAGAGAGAGAGAGAGATAGAGAGAGAGAGAGAGAGAGAGAGAGAGAGAGAGAGGCAGCAGTGGATCTTCTGTCACTCTCTCTCACTCCGCTGTGAGAGATACAGGACTCATGCTGTCCTCCAGCACACCCACACACACACACACACTGATAGAGAGAAGACACTGAAACACACTGAAGAGAAAACGCACGGATTTTCTGATTTCTCCTGAGGAGCTGCAAATAACCCTCGGAGAAGGATGGCAGAGGGAGAGGGGGGAGATGAAGAGATCCAGTTCCTGCGGACGGTGAGTGATACCTTCTTGACCCCCTTTGATTTCATAATAATAATAAGAATAAGAATACAATTAAAGTTGAATCTCAATAAAAAAAAAGAGTTTTGAACAGTTTTTGCCTGTGCATTGTGCATGATTTTTTCATTCTTTACTTTATTTTACGGTGTCCTTGTTACTGTGTATTATCCATTTAGGTATTGAGCAATACTGTATTTATTAAGAATATACACTTGTTGTAAAGTTTAAGTTGGGAATATATCTGTAATTATTACTATATTATAGTATGGAACTAAATTATGATTGAACTAACAAGAACACATCCAGCATTCTGTGGAACTGAATGTGCCTCATGAAATGATGAAGCACTGATGAAGCTTTATAGCGAATTATTATTATTATAGCTCAATTATTATTTTTTCTTTTCCTTGTAAAGTTACATTGACACAATTTGCTTAGGATAAAGTTCAATAGTAATAAAAGCAACTTGATCACTACTGTGTATTGTTACATATACAGTATCTAGTAACAAGAACACTGTAAAATAAAGAAGTTCCTATATATATATATATATATATATATATATATATATATATATATATATATATATATATATATATATATATATATATATATATATACAGTATAATTATGATATAAAAAAAATTATATTTATGGTATATTAATGTGAATATTTAGATGAATGGTTAATTAGCAAACTCTAAATGCAGGTCTTTTTTTTGTTTAGTCCTTTTAGTTGGAACTTTTAGTAACATTAGTGCTGTTTTGATGGATTGGAAATGTCCCTGCATGTGACTGTGAATCTGATTGCATTTTTTATTGTATTCACATTTATTCATCATCACCCTTATAGACATTTCACATTCAGACTCTACTGGTTTACTAAATTGTTACCGATTCATTACTGATGGACATTTTTGCAAGGCTGGTTCTCACCCTGTATTTAGTTGACTATTTTTATGGTGGCCCACATGTCTTTTGACCTGCTTATGGAGTTGATAGTCTGCCTAACTCCACATTGAGGGACGGCATCTCTAATCAGGGACATGTCCTGCTTTTAATATTGCTGACTGAGAACTCATATTGTAAGTGTCTTGACTTTCTGCTCATTCTTCTAGAAGATTCTGTCTTTGGATGGATGTATGCATGTGAATGTGTGTGGATGGACAGCGGCTGCTGCATCTGTTTGGATCGTTAGCTATTTTTACTTCAGGAAAGGAGAGACTTTTAGAAGGAAGACTCAACAAGCAGGGCAGCTCCTTGAGGGGGGGACAGCTGGACTCTGCCCCTCATATCGCAAACTGAGCCAGAGACAGGGAGATAAAACAATCTTTAGGGTCGGTTTATACACGCAAGATCGCAGATTTGAGGGAAAAGAGTAGACGAGAAGAATAAGAACAAGCAGAGATGCAACATTTGTCACAGATGTGAGAAGACTGAAAAATAGAAGGAAAGAGAAATTGTAAGATTTGAAGTGGAGATAGCCTGAAATTCTTTCATTTATTCATTAATTTGCAGAGATTGTTAAACCACTTAGCCAGGGTACCGGGGCCCACTAGGGGGCATCAGCAAATCTCAGTAAGTGAGAGAGAGAAAGAAATGCTCAAATGCCCAAACACTCTACATAAGTAAATATAATGTTTATATTTTATTTTGATATTTTTTTGAAGAGCCTACAGCTCTTGAAACAGAATCTTCCAGAATCCACTCTAACCAACCCTAGGCAGCAGATGGCACTTTGCCATTTAGTTACATAAACATGAAGATAAACATGTTAATAAAGTAGATTATAGATTGTAGAATATGATAGAATATGCTCAACTATTAGAGGAATTGATCTTATTTATATTTTAAGTCAAATTTCTTCTGATTTTTTAAAACTGCCACTGTTTTAAATCATTGCTTCTAAAATGGTGGCAGTAACAAGCTGAAAGTGAAAGGCCAGTTTTTAATAAAAAAGATACATTTATAAATAATAATAGTAACACTTTAGGAAAAGTGCCAATTTTCACCATTAATACCGGCTTATTACCTGCCTATTATTAAGATTTTGGCTGTTTATTAGCACTTTAAAGGTACATATTAGTACTGCCTCTCTAACCTATGCACAATACCTAACTAAGTACTAGATTAATAATTACTATTAATAAGCAGCAGAGAATAGAAGTTTATTGAGGCAAAATTTGTATATTAATAATTTGAAACAGGGTGACACAGTGGCTCAGTGGTTAGCTCTGACGCCTCACAGCAAGAAGGTTACTAGTTCGAGTCCTGGCTTGGTCAGTTGGTGTTTCTCTGTGAGTTTGCATGTTCTCCCTGTGTTTGCGTGGGTTTCCTCCGGGTGCTTCAGTTTACCCCACAGTCCAAAGAAATGCAGTATAGGTGAATTGTATAAACTAAATTGGCCGTAGTATATGTGTGTAAATAAGTGTGTATGGATGTTTCCCAGTACTGGGTTGTAGCTGGAAGGGCATCCGCTGTGTTAAACATACGCTGGATAAGTTGGCAGTTCCTTCCGCTGTGGCAGCCCTGTATGAATAAAGGGACTAAGCCGAAAGAAAATGAATGAATGAATGAACACCAAGATAAAATGTGACCAACTTGTTCCAAGCATTGCAGTTTTTCTTCTTTTTTCTTCCGTTGAACACACAAGAAGAAATGGTAGTTTGTGTGGAATGTTGGCGACCAGACAGTTCACAAAAGCCATTCACTTTCATAATATATATTTCTTCCAACTGTGAAAATCCAACGTTAAAGTTAACCTGTCTGGTTACTAACATTCTTCAAAACATGATATTCAACAGAAGTAAGGAATTTGAACTAACCTGGAGGTAATTACATATTCATATTTGGATGGACTATCTGTCTAAGCTCACCAAGCAACATCCAATCAGAATCCAGAGTTGTGGCTTTTAGCTTTATAAATGGATGCAATTAATGAACTGGCTGTTAAAGAACATTCCGCTGTCTTTTGAATCGTCTGTCTGTCAATCCTTTGTCTGGTGGGATCAGCTGATAGCTCATAATACACCCTTGTGTCTTTTTTAGAAATCTTAATTAGAGTGTTATGCGCATGACAATGCTGCAAAGAATTCCCTCACGCCTTTTTCATCAAAGGTCAACCTTTTATATTCTTGACGAGACATTAAAACAAAGTCTCACAGCTGTTCATTTGTGTAAACAGACATTTTTGCATTGTTGTCAGGAAGAAAACAAACTATGTCTGTAATGGAGGTTAATATTTACAGTCATCTAAAGATTTTAAATAAATGATTCTTTTAACATGTTGCTCTTCCTTTTGCACAAATAATTACTCAAGTCGATTATTAAAATTGGTTTATGCTGGAGTTTAGTGTTATACATTGTAAAATAGGATACTTTATGTGTGTAGATGATGTGGTGGTTTAAATGACCCACCTTTTCCTCTCAGAACTCCCACTTTCTCTTACTGTGTGTTTTATATATCACTGAGGACCGAAAAAAGAGAGGGATGAGTGGAAGAGATGGAGGAGAGTATGTAGTGCACTTTAGAGTAGTTATACCAAATCAAGTAATATGAGACAAAATATCGACACAAAATAGTATGCTTTGAAATCAACGCAGGTTTTAGACTGTTTATACAAAATGTAAATCAGTTTTGCATGTTTTGTTATTGTTTTATTGCATTCCATCCTCATCTGCATGCAAAAACTCCACATTATTGTATATAAACCTGATGTTGGTTTTCCTGGTGTAGCGTAATGTGCAGTGGGGAGAGTGTGTGACTGCTGTGATCCATATAATGACTCAGCATGTGTGTTTCAGTGTAGATCTGGCAATTTTCTGTCCTTGGGGGAATCCTTTCAGGAAAGCCCTTTGGTTTTTACCGACTGTTTATAGAACTGCTACTCTTTTTGCTGTGATACCAGTGAGGCATACAGGTTACACTCTTATTTTCAGTTTTCTGATTAGCCAGCACACATTGTCATGAGGGTGACGCGGTGTCGCAGTGGGTAGCATGTTCGCCTCACAGCAAGATGGTCAAGGGTTCGAGCCTCGGCTGGGTCAGTTGGCCTCTCTTTGTGGAGTTTGCATGTTCTCCTTGTGTTCGCATGGGTTTCCTCCGGGTGCTCCGGTTTCCCCCACAAGCCCAAAGATATGTGGTATAGGTTAGTTGGGTAAGCTAAATTGTCCAGAGTGTATGTGTGTGAATGAGTGGGTATGAATGTTTCTCAGTGATGTGTTGCAGCTGGAAGCGCATCTGCTGCATAAAACATGCTGTATAAGTTGGCAGTTCATTCTGCTGTGGCAAAATGTGATTAATAAAGGGACTTAGCTGAAAAGAAAATGAATGAAAGAACATTGTCATGAGAGCATTTTAAAGGTGTCCTCTTATGTTTTTTTTACAAAGACTTGATTCTGTTTGGGGAGTGTACTGTCTGGGGGCAGCCTGGCATAATTTGTGTAGATGGAGTATACAAGGGAGAATTACGTGTTCATGGAGCTTCCATATTTTCTTTAGACTAGACATATGTCAATATATTGTAATAATGAACACGCACAATATTAATATCATGGACACTTTAAAATACTTTGAATATTTTAATGTTTTTTTGTTATGTTTTTGATTTTTTTATATTTAATGTTTCAGAGCGGGAGGCACAGTGGCATAGTGGTTAGCACTGTCGCTTCACAGCAAGAAGGTCACAGGTTCGAGTCCTGGCTGGGCCAGCTGGCATTTCTGTGTGGAGTTTGCATGTTTTCCCCATGTTCGCGTGGGTTTCCTCCGAGTGCTCTGGTTTACCCCACAGCCCAAAGACATGCACTGTAGGTCAGTTTGGTAAACAAAATTGGCTGTAGTGTACAGTATGAGTGCATGTGTGATTGAGAGCGTGTATGGGTGTTTCCCAGTACTGGGTTGAGGCTGGAAGGGCATCAGCTGCGTAAAACATATGCTGGATAAGTTGGCAGTTCATTCCGTTGTGGCAAGCTCTGATAAATAAGGGACTGAGCCGAATGAATGACCTTTAGATTGCTTTTAAGCACCAAATGCTTTTAGATTTTCACATGTTAATCTGGCCTACTACATGCTGAAATATTGATTGAAAAATATTGGACTATTTAAAGGGTTCTTGTACGTTACATTGTGCAATAAGACTCTATTTGTTAATGATGTAAGATGATGTAGATGTCTAAACTAACAATAAAGGTAAACAAGTTTTATACGATAAAGCTAAATAAGAGCAAAATGTGCTCACACAGCTAACTGTAATTTGAATAGACAGAGTTTAGATTTTTTTTTTCATTATTATGTTCCACTGCTATTTCAAATATAACACTCAAAACCGTATCTGTCTACCTCATTGGTCATGGTAACCTCCATGACTCTGATGCAAACGGACCTTATTTGTTGCCCAACAATATTTTGATGCTAAGAACCACTTTTTCTGAGTCAGTGCTTTGGGTGTTGAAAGACAAAGAACTGATTTGGAACTAGACTTTGGCTCTGTACCAACATAGGAACTGCCTGGGAGGAAAGGGGTTAGCAGTGAGATCATAATTCCAAGAAAACAATGTTTGCAATCCAAATTTGCAGTTCTTTGTAGTTGAAAAGATTTAAAGATTTAGATATATTTAAAATAAATATATCCCTTTGAAGTGAACTTTGATTTTTGTAACTTTGAGGTCTTTTTACATGCAAACATGCAAGCTACACACTGACTAACAATCAAAAAGTGAAAAAGCATAATAGGACCCATTTAGGGCATGACAGTAAGTAAACAGGGTAAAAAAAATCTATTAATAGTTATCAAAACTGAAGTTGAAGTTTCTGCCAACCCGACTCTACACCATAACTTTTCAATCCAGATGGATGGGGCAACCGTTACTGCATCCAAAATGGTAAAAAGCCTTGGAGTAACGATTGATGACCAACTAAACTTCTCTGACCACATTTCTAGAACAGCTCGATCTTATCTTATCTCAACTTATTGTTCAAGCTCTTGTTCTCTCCAAACTGGATTATTGCAACTCTCTACTAGCCGGGCTTCCAGCTAATTCTATCAAACCTCTTCAGCTGCTTCAGAACGCAGCAGCACGAGTGGTCTTTAAGCACATGTCACTCCGCTACTCACCCGTTTGCACTCAACTCATTAGTCTTCACTTTCCTTCCTAATCTTAACTGCCTCTCTGGCTATACCACTAACTGTACTCTCTCTCAAAAAAAAAAACTTTACTAATGCTTTGCTTCGTAGACTTTACACACCTGAAACTTGTCTATAGCACTTGTTCACTGCTGCTCTTACAGATGTGTAAATTGCTTCCTTGTCCTCATTTGTAAGTCGCTTTGGATAAAAGCGTCTGCTAAATGACTAAATGTAAATGTAAATGTAAATTAATAGTTATCACTATATTTCTCCTGTTGATTGATTATGTTAAGTACTGCAAACTCTTTTATGTATCACAAGTTATCTAAAATGTTAAGTTTAAATATGTAAATAATCCATTATTTCATTAAATGTTCACAATTTTCCCCTAATGTTATAGTGCAAAAATATAAAAATGATAAGAAAACAGGTTTATTATTTATTTATTTATTTATTTGACTGACTGACATGTTAGATTTAAAGGTTGTTATTAAATGTCAATGATTTTTACAAGGGGGATTTTCTTTTAACTACTCTATAATTAAAATGTATTTTGGATGTTTTTGTGTTAGGCCAAAAAAAAAAAAAAAAAAAAAAAAAAACACTATGAACAACCCCAAATTTCAAGATTTTTGCCTTCATAAGGAAATATTATATTATATTATCTGCCTTCATATTATATTATAATATAAGTGTGTCCTGCACCAGCCGAGTAGCTCCCATTGGGTATGAGGCTTTTTCCAGGTGTTACTGAGCTTCTTAAAGGTGCTGAAAATGAAGCAATGGAAAGAAAGAGAGAGGGAGAGAGAAAGAAGAGCGTCAGTGGTGTTGGAGTGCATTTGAGGGGGTATTCGGGTTCCAGGCTATAACAGCAGTTTCCTTTTATAGTTTCTCCACTATAAGCGCCTGACACTCAGGAGGGAGAGCAAGAGAGTCTGTGTCCTACTTCGTGTTTGCCTCAATCCACTGGGAGGAGGGCAAGCATGTGTGTGTTTTTACATGTGTGTGTTGCACATTACACGCCAACCAAGTAACCAGTGTGATTTGGAGCCTGTTAACCCTTGTAAATGACAAATGATTGATTTGAGCATGAATAAAAGATGACAAAATATAAGAGGTTAAAGTTTAGAGGCGTATTGATTTTTTTAAAATATCTTAGATACTGAGAATTCAGGAGTGCCATGTTTTATTGTTATAAAATATAAAATAAAATAAAATATATATATATAACTTTTTAGTCCTTATCATTAATAATCCTAATAAATATTAATGAATTTTATTAAAAATTATCTAGATTATTAATCTTAATACTTATTTATAGGCCATACTTATTTATTCCCAGTCTGTTTGATGTGATAATCGCACTAAGTCATATTACAGTATCAGTCTCATTTCTATATGCATACAGCCCAAATAATAAAAATCACATGAGTTTAAGGCTTTTTGTTGTGTTTCCATTTTAAAATGCTGTATGTTTTCTCCCTGAAAGCTACATCTGTGGCGATCAGCCCAAGAAACGAGCAGAGAAGGATCTAGAAGCACTAATTTTAGTGCTCAGTTATGCCAATCTAGCCCACAATAAGGCCCCCTCTCTCTCTTTCTCTGCCCATAAAGAGTGTCCGGTCACAGGGGAAAGCTAGAGCTGTGAGATGGAGGATCCGATCATGATCTCCTCTGAAGATTCCTCGGGTCTTGAGTGGGTCTTCTTCAGGCTTATGTTTTGCTTAGCCCCGAGATGATCGAATCTACACCTCGCTCATAACTGACCATCTGTTCACAGACGGACCGTGGTCATGATCGTATCTCACACAATGAGCAGGTGTTTCCTCTGCTAGATTTTGCAGTGCCTGTAAGGAGAAGAATCACACACGTCAGCCAGAAACCTTAACTGACTCCTGAGTTCACTATACTGTGCTGAAATGTGAGGATTAATCATGACTCCAGTTATGAATCAGAGGTATCAGCTTAGATGCTTTCCCATGTTTCTATGTGAGAGGCTGTTTACCTATTTTACCTGCATTTTAGTGTTTTCGACATCAGCTTTAAGTTCACATATTGTGTCTGCTGCAACCCTGGCTCATTCTGAAAATGTACATCCTATGTACCAGTGGTGTAGTCCTAAAAAATGGGTGGTGTACTATTACCCACCCAATCCAAATTTTAAAAGTAGGCAAAGAAACAACGAAAGTCAAAGTATATTTGATTCATTTGATATATATATATATATATATATATATATATATATATATATATATATATATATATATATATATATATATATATATATATATATATATATATATATATATATATATATATATATACACACACACACACACACACACACACACACACACACACACACACACACACACACACACACTGCACAGCTGTGGTTTGCTGACTAACTAAAAAAACGAGTTCAGGAGCGGGATTTTGCCGCCATTTTTATGTCAAATTTAAAGGGGACTGAGGGGATCATTTAGTAGTGTACAGGTAATCGCAAACGTGTTAGAGGGGCTGAATGGAAATATAGGAAGGCTAAAGTGACGCCCTTGCTGTTTTACAATTTTACTTGAACGTTTCAGCGAGACATCATTCAGCTGATTTGTTGTGATCTCCGAAAAACTCAAATACTCAATACGCAAAAACTAGTCTAATCACCAAAACAAGTGAGTTTACCGAGAGTATGATCCTCAGAAGTTGTACCCAAACAGCTCATGGAAAAAAGTAGGCACACTGAGTATACATGCGTATAGCAAGGACTACACCACTGCTATATACATTTATGGAGAATGTACCGAGGAGGTTCGTTTATTGCCGTTTTTGTTTTTGCAAATCCACGAGAGACTGCTGTGTATGCTTTATAAGATCTCAAATTTCTCTCACAAGTGCCATTCACCATTGATATTTACTTGTTTATTTTATAAATTGGCTTCTGTTTTTGTCTTTAGTGTTTTTGTCCACTTTCTGGAACCGTTCCTCAGTTGGGGGGACTCAAACCCCATCGTCGTGGTCATCTCCTCTTAGCATCTCAAGTCCACCGATGTACATAGTGAGCTAACCGGACAAACTGGTAACAGCCAGAAAGCGGTCCATACAGAAGTAAGCGGTCAGCTGGTAAGCGTAAAAAGGAACGGCGTCATACCACCCTGTATCGTTCATTTAAAAAATGAAATGCAGCTATACTTAATTCTGGCTACATAATTCACAATCTCCAGAAACGTATATAGGGCTACGTTTTCAAAATGAGCCTATGTTGGTCTTTTGCATAGACTTGATCAAGGTCGCATCAAAGCTGGGGGGCATGGCCTGGTGGTGGAGTTGCGGTAACGTGGAGTAGGAGCGAACGTTGTAGTTTTTTATCATCAAAAATTATGCATTCCTTCCTTAAAATCGCACCCAATATGGTCTCTGTGGATTGATTCTAATTGGCTGTTTTCCCCCACAGCATAAGGATTTGATGTTTTAGTGGCTTTGCTGGCCAAATCAATGCTTAAGTTATTTCTAATGGGGAAATGAGGCAAGCTTGTGCAATTAGAGAATGAAGCAGGTCTGTTGATATAATGATTTTTAAGAGTTGAAAACATCACAATTTTTCATAATGCCACAAGTGCACTGCACAGCATGTAAGAAGAACCAACCATACAACTTTATACATCGTATAAATGAAATTATTTTCAGTAATAATGGTATATTATTTACTATTTAAAGGGTCTTTCAGTGGTGGTTCCCAGGAGAGCAAAGCTGAAGGTTTCTTAGCAATGACTGACGCCAGGAGGGTGCAGGCTCATGAGCACATTGGAATAGGTGGAGAGAAGGATTGGATGCTCTGAGGTCTCTTCCATTTAGAATAGCAGAGGATCACTTTACACATCTAGGTTTAGTTATTCCTAAAAACTCTAAACACTTTCTCAGTTTAAATTTCACAGAATCCATAAATAATTCAAAGTGATCCATTAATAAGTGGAGGATACTTCCGTTATCTTTAATTGGTCAGGTTAATGCAATTAAAGTGTTTCCTTTGCCCCAATTGTTTATCTTTTTCAGAATCTGCCTTTATCTGCCCCATTCTTTTTTTAAACAACTAGGCTCTGTTATTTTTCTATTCATTTGGGGCTACAAGGTACACAGAATGTCTAAGGGCCATTTGCAAAAACCAAAAGAGTTGGGTGGCCTAGCACTACCAGTTTTTGGATATTATTATTTAGCAACTAATGCTAGGGCTGTGATGTTTTGGCAAACTTATGACAAAGATGCCAAAAATTTGAAGGGCATGCAACCCAAAAAATGGAAGCACAGTCAGATGTTGGTTGCTATTATTATTCTTGCTAACCTGTTTTCTTAAAAGAAATCCCAATATAAAAATATGGTTGTGCTCAATTCCATTAAAATTTGGACGAAAACGAAGAATGCATTGAACATTACATGCCCTTCAGTGCAAATCCCCATTTGTTATAATAATAATAATAATAATAATAATAATAATTATTATTATTATTATACATATATGATTTTTTCTTTTTTACCTGGCCTGTAAGATAAGATAATTTCACAATGGAGAAGCAAAGGATTGACCACAGTCAAGGATTTTATAAAGAATTTGCCACATTCTTTTACTGAGTTTCAGGAATGACCACAGAACCATAGTATATATATATATATATATATATATACAATCTGTTGAATCAATTCTCTATGGCTGTACATTTGGTGACACAATTTGTTTCCCTAATTGCTGTGTCTTCTGACCACCATAAATTGGCATGGGAAGAATTAACCATATTGGAATTAACATTTCAAATATCTGGGAAGAGGGGCTAAAGCAATACTAGCTCTATCAAAGCAAGATTACAACTTAGTTTGGAGTGTTACATTATACCAAAACTAAACTCAATAAAATGTTCTCTTCACTTTCCTCATTGCATGACAAATGCAAGAGCTCATAGGGGATGCATGCTCATACTTTTTGGTTTTGTCCTGAGATTTCTCAGTTTTGGAAGAATATTTTCCAGTGGTATTCAAATGTTTTAGGAGAAAACATTAGTCCAGATATTGAATTAGTCCTGTTTTGGTGCTCTGACCCTGTATTAGCATGGACACATTATCAGCAAGTGTCTATTATGTTTGCTATGGTGGTGGCTAATAGGGTGATCTTAATGTATTGAAAGTTTACTTTATCACCATAAGTGCTTGTCTAAAATGAACACAGAACGCATATTTGTGTTTGAAAAACATGAAACACAGTACTCAGGAATGATTTTTAAAGAAGTGCCTCCTCTGCCATGTTCCCGTCAAATAAAATACATGTCAACTTGTCATGCAACGCTTGGCCTGTTTCCGAGTTCACCTGATTGGTCCACTGCTTTGGAACTGACATTGATGAGTGGCACAGCATGTAAAAGTTAAAGAAATAATTTTAACGGACATGGCATCCTAAAATAGCAGCGCTCATGTGCAAGGTTGTGCAAAAGAGACGAGACGCAAGTGTAATGGGCACACACGTCTGTCAACCACATATTTTCATCCAAAAACAACTGAAAATAGATGGAATGGAAAACTGTGTTCTGTGTAAATGCCACCTAAAAACACTATCTTCAGAAAACAATGTTTCAAAGTAAAGTGCAAGTTTTTGAATGTGGTATCTGTGACGCACCCTTAATAATTACATTATTGAGTCGATTTGGAGAACAATGGCCAAATTAACTGATAAATATACATATTTTATACAACTTTTTCTGCATGATTACAAAATCAGAAGACAAACACATACATTAAACAACTGATCTTATTTTAAAATATTAATGAACTATTGTTTTCTATAGTCATTTTTTTATATATAAATAAAATATACTGCCTGACACACACACACACACACACACACAAAAACTTAACTAAAGCAACCAAATTGAAATACCACTAAAATAATAAAACAGGGAAGCAAGCATGTGAAGTGGGTCGACCAATGGAAATAAAACATTATGTATTAGCTTAAAGATATCTGCCAAATTTATCTGAGAGCTCTCTGATCTTCCATAGACACCAATGGTCCTGAAAGATGGAAAAAAGAACTTTTCATGTGACGTCAGCGGTTCAACTAGCTCCAAGAGCATTATTGTGTGGCAAAAAATGAATTTGTACACCAATGACTTCTTATCAGATTAGGGTGCACATTTATTATGGGCAGTATAGCGTTTATAACGTTTGTGTGTTGTGCTGCTTGCTCTCTCATTGAATGGAAGAGAAGATATAGGCAAACAAGCTCATTATAGATTTTTTGCCAAACAAAAGTTAAAAGTTACAAAGTTTTTGAAAATTTGTATAATTACAGTTGAACTACTGAAGTCACATGAAATATGTTTTGGTCATTTAATTTCACGGGCTTCACAGTGGGTAGCACGATCGCCTCACAGCAAGAAGGTCGCTGGTTCAAGCCTCGGCTGGGTCAGTTGGCATTTCTGTGTGGAGTTTGCATGTTCTCCCCGTGTTGGCGTGTATAGTTGGCGCTATAACCGTGTTTCCTGTTATAGGTGAATAGGGTAAGCTAAATTGTCCGTAGTGTATGAGTGTGAATAAGTGTGTATGGATGTTTCCCAAGTGATGGGCTTTGGCTGGAAGGGCATCCACTGTGTAAAACATATGCTGGATAAGTTGGCGGTTCATTCTGCTGTGGTGACCCCAGAATAATAAAAGGACTAAGCCGAGAAGAAACTAAATGAATGAATTTAATTTCACAAAGAGTCAGAGAGCCCTATAATATCTTACTTTTGTGCTACAAAATGAACAAAGATCCGAGGGGATTGGAAGGACATGAGTAATTAATGACAGTAATTAATACAATTTTGAGGTGAACTAATCCTTTAACTGTGGAAATACAAACATTGTTAGTAGGATAAACAAAGGCTGAATATTCATTAGGCTCGTGTTATATTTGTCTAAATAAAGACCCATAAGCACACGGTACAGCGTCTGTGAGTCAAACATTTAGAAATTCAGTCGGTGAAGTCATGGTTATGACTCATAAAACTGCGGATTTGGGGAGTTTAAGAGCTCTAGATGTTCTCAACAATTGATGAAACTGCATCAGTGATGAGAACCTTAATACAGTAAGTGCCTCTCATGCAGACCTCTGGGACAAACAGATACTACAGTTATTAGGCGTTGAGAATGAGGTTGTTTGTGTAATCAACTAAAGTTTGTCTTCATGTTTCATCACCTAGCCTTCAGTCTGAATTTAATGATGTAAGCATTTTTTGTCAATGTACAGTTGTCTAAAAATGTAATAGCTTTTGATTGAAAAAAAATCTAACCATATAGCAGCTGCAAACAAATGATATTCCTGAGCCTATTTGTAAATATAGAGACTTGATACCAGGGGTGCTCAAACTTTTTATATCAAGGGCCAAAAAACAAATTTTATTGAGGCAAGTGGGCCGAATTTATATAATAATATTTAAAAATAACTAGAAAACATTGCTTTATATTAACTAATACAGTATATTATTTTTATTTTACATTTTATAATGAACTAATTTCAGTAAAAACAAAAACAATCTCATTTACAATAGTTACACTGTTTTTTTTTTTTTTGCCTTGATTTGCTGACCTATGTCTCCTGCAAAGTCCTCTATTTGTCAAGTGAAATTATTTACATTTTAAAACTCAGATTCGTTTACATTTAATTGAAACATTTAATTTCAGTTTGTTTTTTTGTCGCTCAGAAACAAAACAAACACCCAAAAAGGTTACGTCAAATTTGAAATGACAACCTCTGCTAAAGGCATTCTCCCCATTCCTCCCCACCATTCTCAGATGGGATGGTGGGCCAAATCAAAGGTTACAATGGGCCAACTTTGGCCCATGAGCCCTACTTTGGGCATCTCTTTTTTACACAAACTCTCACTCAATGGTACATTTACTGTATTTATTAGAAGTATACACACACACACACACACACACACACACACAAAATGACAGTTCGGTATTGAAATCACAGTTATGTTTTTGTAACAGTTGGTGGAACTAAATATTAGTTATTCAATTTATTATTTTTTAAAGGAACTGACAGTCAACTAAATCTAATTATAAATCAATTTTTCTTCTCTAATTCACTGTTGAAATATAAGTATGTCGTTTTCATGGCTTGTTTTCATTTCATGACAGATTGTAACATACAGTAACAAAATGTGTGTAACTGTGTACAGTGAATGACAATGATTCAGTAAATGTAACACTAAATCACATTGTGATTTGCAAATTGATTTATTGGCATGAGACACGAGAGGTTTCTGATTTTTTGTGTTATAAATATTAGTCAAGAGGAATGATCACATTCAGATCAGATTGTCATGCTACAGTGAAGATAATCAAAACAACATTTATTCATTAAATATCAAGGTAAAATGGACAGAATTTGAAAGACTTTGTTGCTTATCAAAACTTATTGTGATTATTGGATGGGTGGTATGCTAATGGGAGGTACAGTAGGCTGAATACAAATAATAAACAGAAGACTAAAAGATGAATCAATTTTGAAATTAAACTTAAAGTTTTTTTTTACTGAATTTAATCAAATGTCATCTGATGAATGGAAAGTTGAAAAGATCAGGTTTTATTTTAAAGAAACAATCCACTTTATTTTACAACTACCCTAGAGTTAAATAGTTGAGTTTTACTAATTTAGAATCCATTCAGCTGCTCACCAGTTCTGGCGGAAGCACGTTTAGCTTTGCTTAGATTAGCTTAGCATAAATCATTGAATCAGATTACACTATTAGCATCACTCTCTCTCAAAAAAGACTTATTCAGACCTATTTAAGACCTATTTAAAGCTTGACTGTTCTGTAGTGTACCAAGACCGATTCTATTCTTGGCTGATATGACTAGAAACTGTACTCTCATTCCAGTGTAATAATCAAGAAACTTTGCTGTCGAACCATAGCTGCAGCAGGATGATAATTATACAATGATATTATACTGTAATGTTACCAAGTTACTTAGCTGGGGACTAATTTCATTCGCTGCATTATATCATTGTTTAATATCAGAATAGTCAAGCTTTAAATAGGAAAATGATCAAAGCTCTTTTTGGAAATTTTTGAGAGAGATGCTAATGGTCTAATTCGATTCAATTATCTATTCTAAGTTAAGCTAAACGTGTTTCAAAATGGTATTCCAAAATGGTAAAACTCAACCATTTAATTCTAGATAAATAGAGTCCATTGCCCAGAAAGTGGAGTTTTCTTTTAAATAAAAGTGCTTTGCAAGATTTTAAGTTTTTAGTCGTGCCTTTTAGTCAATTAAATGCACCCTTGTTGAATTAAAGCATTAATTTTTTCCTTATATTTTTTCAGAATACTTTTTGCTTTTTGTAGTGCTGTGTGTGACAGGTTTTGAAAAAGTTGAATGTGAGATATTGTAGTTAGTGCTTTGGTTTTCTGTGTGGCAGTGAGATCAGAGACTCTCCTTTGCCCTGAAAGAGCCTCTGAAGTATCTGCCAGTCAGCAGAGGATGGGAATGTGAGAATGACAGGTGCACTCACCCAAAATAGCAATGTAGAGGAGTGGGGGAAGGCCCACGGAGAGAGAGAGAGAGAGAGAGAGAGAGAGAGAGAGAGAGAGAGAGAGAGAGAGAGAGAGAGAGAGAGAGAGAGAGAGATGGAGAGAGAGGGGAGGAGAAGTGTAAAGATGGATGGAATTGGGAGGAATCAGCAAAACATGTTTAGGACCAAGAGAACTGCAATATGTTTCAAGTGGAGTTAATGTTCTGTTAAGAGCCGAAAAAATTTAAATATTTGTAACAGCGTGTGTGTGTGTGTGTGTGTGTGTGTGTGTGTGTTTGGGAGAGACTCATAACTTTCTTGTCAGATAGAGTGGTAACTAGAGTGCCCTCATAAAATATATGGACACTGAAGTCATACTTTAAAATGTATGAATGTGTTTTGAAGTAAATGTGATCAAACCTTTTTTTTTTTTGGTTTTTTCTTTTTAAAGAAAGGAAGCACAGGCTTTCACCTTTAAAAAAGACTTGATTTAGACTACAAATTTTACAAGTAGACTACAAAATAACAAAGGGCCAGATTTACTAATAGCTTGCCTCTTTGTAAATGCTCTTTTGGTGCAAAAGAAAAACATTTTCTTGACAGATTGACAGAAAAAGAAAAAAAATGCAATTAAAAGCACAAGCGCTATCAATTTTGTGGCTGCTGAGCTTTCCATGTATGATGCAAAGTTTGTGGGAGCATAACATTTGTGTAATTATTTAATGCCCCCAAAAAAGCATGTACCAAAACATTTTGTATTTGACCTGGCTGTGATTACGGTCTTTCTGATAGTATCCTTACCACCATAAATGCAAAACAGATTTTTTTATTGTGTGGGTAACATGATATGCAAATATATATACACTAACCGGCCACTTTATTAGGTAAACCTGTCCAACTGCTCATTAACGCAAATTTCTAATCAGCCTATTACATGGCAGCAATTCAATGCATTTAGACATGTATACATGGTCAAGACAATCAGCAGAAGACCACACCGGGTCTCCTGTCAGCTAAGAATAATAAACTGAGGCTACAATTTGCACAGGCTCACCAAAATTGGACAATAGAAGATTGGAAAAATATTGTATGGTCTGATGGGTCTCGAATTTGGCATCAACAACGTGAAAGCCAATATCCATCATGCTTTGTATCAACAGTTTAGTTTGGTGGTGGTGTAATGGTGTGGGGGATATTTTCTTGGCACACCATGGGCCCATTAGTACCAATTGACCATTGTGTCAATGCCACAGCCTACCTGAGTGACCATGTCATCCCTTTATGACCACAGTGTGCCTATCTTCTGATGGCTACTTCCAGCAGGATAACGCACCATGCCATAAAGTGTGAATCATCTCAGATTGGTTTCTTGAACATGGCAATGAGTTCAACTCAAATGACCTCCACATTCACCAGATCTCAACCCAATAGAGCAAGTTTGGGATGTGGTGGAACAGGAGATTCACAACATGGATGTGTAGACAAAAAATCTGCAGCAACTGCATGATATACCAGTACCTTGTTGAATCTATGCCACGAAGGATTAAGGCAGTTCTGAAGGCAAAAGTGGGTCCAACCCAGTACTAGTAAGGTGTACCTAATAAAGTGGCAGGTAAGTGTATGTGTAGTGTACATTAAACTTAACTCTGTGCTACATGTGTGAATTTATTACTCGCATATGAGACCAAATTTCATGCTTGATGACTAAATAATGTGTGTTGTTAGTTGTTGCCTAATTAAGAAATGATTTGAGTTAGAAGCTCAGAATAAGTTTAAAGCAGATGTATTTACACTCCTACATTTACCTACTCCTAATTTCACTGGTGAGTTTTTTCAGACTTTACAGTGATTGCACTGTTCATATAAACAGATGTGCTTTGCACTTGATGCACTGTAAATAGAAACAATCAAGTTTGTCTCATGTACCACCGAAAATGTTTGCGCTACATGTAAATCATGTTCTTTGTTGTTGTTTTTTTGGGTTAGGGTTATGGTTTGGCATAAAATACTACCAGTCCCTTTAGTAGACGAGATGCACAAGCAGCAATTCAATTGGTTAGCATTAATATATTACCAAATGCATTTTGATTGCAACAAATCAAATTTGTTGAATTTTATTGTAAGTTCCGACCTTCTTCTTCCTGGATTTTTGTAAAACAAGCCGGGTTTCCTTTACAGATTTGCGCAAAACATTTAAATTATTTTCTAAATGTCGACATAACACTATTGCAAAATCATGATGCTACCATTAAAGGGATAGTTCAGCCAAACCTGAAAATGCTGTCTTTATTTACTCACTTTTCACTTGTAAACAGTTTCACAGTTTGAGTTTCTTTCTTCTGCTGAATACAAAAGAAGATATTTAGAAACATGTTTGAAACTGGTAATCATTCACTTCTATAATATATATTTTCCCTTCTATTGAAGTCGATGGTTACTAGTTTCAAAGAAAAACTTTGTTGAACACAAAAGAAAATATATAGTAAAATGCATGCAGCTGGCAGCCATTAGCTACGTTTCCATCCAACTATTTTTATGCGCATTTTGGATATGCGCATAAACAAACAGTTGGTGGAAATGCCAAGATGCACACAAGTTTTGAAAATTTGCATAAAAAACATATGCGCACAACTGAGTAGGATAAACTCTTTATTCGATGAGAAAAGATGCGCATAAACTACGATGGAAACACTTTTACCGAACAAATTCCAGTATGTGCAATAAAAAAGTAATGTGATTTTGTTATGAGATCATGTGATGATAAAAATGTGTGTGAATGGATAAACCAGCAGAATGAGCACATTGTAAATTTCAATTTCAGTATTGATGTTATTATATTATTCATTTCCTCTAGAACTGTTGAGAGTGTCTGTGCTCCTCATTTCATGCCATTAAACAACACCATGCATTCATTGAGTGTCGGCAAGGTCTTCTGAGGTGCAAGTCATTTATTTAATAAAGAAAAAATTGACGCAGCTTCTCCTACTTCAGCAAATTCCATTTTTACTTTTGATATTTGGCGCCAGTTAATCAAGAAGTGACGATTTTGTTCTCTTTGACTACTTGGATGAAAACTCTGCTTTATTTGCGTAAATTTTTATGCGCTATTCCAGTTTTGCGCATAATTTTTATTTGCATCTTTGGATGGAAACATAGCTATTAACTTCCATATATATTTTCTAAACTTTGGAAGTTGATGATTGCCAGCTACATTGTTTAAAATATCTTCTTTGGAGTTCAACAGGAGTAAATAGGGGGGGGGGGGTAAATTATAGGGGGACTAGCAGATAAGTAGGAAACTGCTTTTTCATTCTCCACACCTGTCCTTGTCTTGTCTTGTGTTCATGGTAAGTGATCCTCTTTTAGCGACTGTTGGATGTAAGATGTGCTATCAGATCTCTGTCAACTGTGCAGTAGTGACTGTTATGTCATGCACAGGCGTTCCTCTGATGCTAGAAAATATATGCCGCTCTTAAAAGGTGTCTTATTTCTGGAGTAATAGGAATGATGAGTTAGTTTGTGCCTCATTGAGCCACAAAGTACATTTTGTGGGTAGTCCTCTGCAAAGATCTACTTTTGTTACTTGCAAAAAAATGGTGAATTGCAGAAAATATGACTATTTCAAGCCAGTTTACAAAGAGTGGAAACGAATCTGGGTTGTAGAAAGTATTTTTAACATCCACAATGTTTACCTGAAAATGAAAATGTCATCAATATAATTGAAGCTTTAAAATAAAGCCTAAACTCCTGTTTGCATACAGGCTGCAAATAGATTGTTTTGGAATATATTGTGTTATAGAATAACTAATTGTGTATTTAGCTTAACATTTGCATATAATTATTACTTTGTGTTTACTTAAGGATTAAAATAAGTACTCTATACTGTCATTGAGACTAATTACAGAATTATTTGTAAGGAATGATTTCAAAACAACTCACAATCCAACAAAACCTGCAGCTCTTGGCCTTAGCTTAATATTCTGCTGTATTCTATATGCTTATGCATGAACTGAGCATGCCACTGGGAAAGCAAAGTCCATTTAAATGATGCGCAGACAGGACATTTCTATGTGGTGTACTTCCTATTGTGCTGTCATGTCAATACTACTATAATATACTCCATTGATCTATAGTATATTAGGATAGGACATTATTTGGCCAAGATAAAACTATTTGAACATCTACAATCTGAGGGTTCAAACAAATAATGAAATGTTCGAAATTTGAATTATTGAGAAAGCTGTCTAATTCAAATGTTTAGCAATACATATTACTAATCAAACATGTAGTTTTTATATACTGACAGCAGACATTTTACAAAATATCTTCATGGAACATATTCTTTACCTAATGATTGTTTTGGCATAAAAGAAAAAAAAATGACCCATACAACTTATTTTTGGATATTTACAAAAATACACTTATGCAGCATAAGACTTTAAAAGAGGTTTTGTGCTTCAAGGTCTCAAATATGGTTATTTTATTGGTTTTCGTTTTTTTAATATAATCTGAGTTTTTAATTAAATTTTAAAAAGTCTTTTAAAAATTATGTTATTTAATAAAAGAAGAAATTGTTATTACAAATCACTTATGGCTTCAAACTACAGTAAAAAAATACACATTTTACTTCTTCCCAACAGGGAAAACCACCACTGAAACAACAATCAAGAATGCGTGATTATATGGTAACATTGTCATTCTGGATTAAAAAAAAAAAACATTTAGCAGTTTTGATTAGGAATGAGGTTGAACAGAATTATGCAAAAAAAAAAAAAAGATCTTTTGAAACAATGCACATGTTAGCGCCACTCTTTATTGATGCTGGGTGAAGTGAAAAAAAGCTTTCACAAGCAGCGCTGCTCATCACTGTCAGTTCCACAGTAGAGGACCAATCAGAATAACTCAGAAGTGGGTTTCATTGCATGTTTTGTGAGTTTCATGTAAGTTTCATGAATTGTGAAAGTAACCGAAGAAGGCTTTAAGATTAATTAAAATTTTAATTATTCAAATGGACAAATTCTGACTGAAATGTGCTGGCCAGTTTGTTATATGCCTATTGGCTACACTTTATCATTTAAAATAAGTTTTGACAGATTCCTAATTGTATTTGTGTTTTTTAAGGATGGATGACAATAAATTAGTATTTTTTTAACTTTGTTCCAATTTTTTATTTCAAATTCTAATCTCATTACACTATTTCATTCATTCATTAATTTTCCTTCGGCTTAGCCCCTTATTTATCAGGGGTCACCACAGCGAAATGAAACGCCAACTATTTCAGCATATGTTTTACAGCAGATGCCCTTCCAGCCACAACCCAATACTTGGAAACACCCATACACTCTCACATTCACACACACACTCATACACTATGGCCAATTTAGTTCATCCAATTCACCTATAGTGCATGTCTTTGGACTGTGGGGGAAACCGGAGCACCCAGAAACACATGCCAACATGGGGAGATTGTGCAAACTCCACACAGAAACGCCAATAGGCCCAGCCGGGAACCAATGGCCTTGCTGTGAGGCGACATTATTCATAAAACTGTAATAACTTACAGTTTAAACGCACAATTGTAAATAAAGGCAATGCAGTGGTGCAGTAGGTAGTGCTGTCGCCTCACAGCAAGAAGGTCGCTGGTTCGAGCCTCGGCTGGGTCAGTCGACGTTTCTGTGTGGAGTTTGCATGTTCTCTCTGCGTTCGTGTGGGTTTCCTCCGGGTGCTCCGGTTTCCCCCACAGTCCAAAGGCATGTGGTACAGGTAATTGGGTAGGCTAAATTGTCCGTAGTGTATGTGTGTGTGAATGTGTGTATGTGTTTCCCAGTGATGGGTTGCGGCTAGAAGGGCATCCGCTGCGTAAAACAAATGCTAGATGAGTTGGCGGTTCATTCCGCTGTGGCGACCCCGGATTAATAAATGGACTAAGCCGAAAAGAAAAACAATGAATGAATGAATTGTAAATAAACACTTCATGGTAAAATATTATGGCAAGCACTTTGATAAAAATGTAGGAAATATTTTTGTTGACTCAAAAAGTTTGGTTAAGATCACCATCCAACAAGCTGATCCAGCAAAAAAAATGCCTAAAATGTCACTAAAATGCAGTATTTGAAATTCATAATTTAATAGAAAATGAGGCGAATGACTACAAAAATGTCCACATTTTGAGATAAATGTACCACCCCTTTCAATAAGCTGGCTACGGACCTGCGCAGGTGGCTAGAAACCCAGCTACTTTCAGCTTGCTTTTTATACTTTTTAAATATATTTATTTAAATGAAATAATAGGCTACTAACACCATGATTTTATCCGTTAACGCAATGATGCTTTGCTTTTTTATTTTACTTTAAAATAATTGTAATTTAGAACAGTACATTAGCATATTTTAAAAAAAAATCCAATTAGATTTCATTTTATTTTACAATGTATTTCAGATATTGTTAAAAATCATTCTTAAATAGATCATTTAATATTTAAAGTTGCAATATTAGTTCTAACCCACTTCATTATTTTCTGAAAGTGTAAAAAATATTCAATGAATGCGCTGAAAAGGCACCTGTTTGGCTCCTTGAGTGATTTAAGTTTATATTTATTTATTTTATTTGTACTGGGCGGGCAGTCCATTCCGATATTGTGACCCCTGTTTTAACATTTCCAATTTGGCTGACAGCTTACATACTGTATAGTGGCCCATAGAATGTATAAATGTATATATACATTTATAGTGCAGACAGAAAAACAATAACCACTATCCTCATAAATACCACAGCGGCTGCATGACCAGAGGCTGCACACCTAGAGAGGAAGTGACATTTTGTATTGGGAAACAGTTGCGGGGGGTCCTGCGTGTAAAGACTGCTCTGCCTTTATGGTCCAGGATGGTCTGGACAGACAAAGGCATTTTAAAAGAGGACAGTGTTTAATGCACCAGCCTCTCCTCCTTTTCCCTATCGACTCCTGCTAATCCACCCACACCATCCCTCCATCTGTCAGTGTCAGCGGTCAGTGAAGGCGGTTTTCATGATGAAGAGATTTGGCTTGAAGAGGTCTTTATCAGCAGACCAAAGGAGAAGGGGAATCCCCACTCTCAATCTAATAATAAACAGTGCTGCGTGTTTTCGTAGAGCACTCTACATTTCCTTTTTTCCTGTTTGTGTAGTGACAGTACGATTATATGTTTGTAAGTGCTTGATATGTCAGTGAGGTTTTGATAGAGTTTCTAGTTTCTATAGTGTTTTTTTTTTTTTTTTTGCCACATGTTAAATGTAAGACATGGCTAAATTCATAAATAAATAGAAATACATACAGTTTAAGTCAGAATTATTAGCCCCCTTTTGATTTTTGTTTCTTTTTTTAAATATTTCCCAAATGATGTTTAACAGAGCAAGGAAATTTTCACAGTTTGTCTGATAATATTTTTTCTTCTGGAGAAAGTCTTATTTGTTTTATTTCGGCTAGAATAAAAGCATATTAAATTTTTTTATGAACCATTTTAAGGTCAAAATTATTAGCCTCTTTTAAGCCTATTTTTTTTTTGACTGTCTACTGAACAAACCATCGTTATACAATAACTTGCCTAGTTACCCTAACCTGCCTAGTTAACCTAATTAACCTAGTTTAGCCTTTAAATGTCACTTTAAGCTGTATAAGAGTGTCTTGAAAAATATCTAGTCAAATATTATTTACTGTCATCATGACAAAGAGAAAATAAATCAGTTATTAGAAATGAGTTATTAAAACTGTTATGTTTAGAAATGTGTTGAGAAACTTTTCTCTCCGTTAAAAAGCAATTAGGAAAAATAATTCAGGGGGGCTAATAATTGTGACTTCAACTGTACATTTGGTGGTAGTTTTTGATGAATGAAAACTATTCTTTCTTTCTGCTGAACTGCGACACAACATATCACTGTAATGAGAATGTCAATATTCAGTGGTGTGTTCCAGAAGGTTGATGGAATTATAATGAAGAAACACATTAGCTTGGAAGTATTTGGCTGCTGTGGTCATAAACAACTTTGTTCTCACCCAGAAACAGCCTCAGTTTCCTCTGACCCCACAGAGACCTTTGTGCCATCAGCGGTGATCAAACACCTGTGTCTCTCCAGCTCTTTGACAGCCACAGGTGTCCCAGCATGTCTGCAAACACACAGTTTGGGCTCTTCAGAGAGATGAGCAAATGTATTCAATTTAAAATGCAGCAGTGTCAGCTCACAGTTCATTCAACTCAACTGGTAACGTTTGATTAAATTTACCATGAAATTGACTTGTTTTATGTAGTATTTAGGCAACCCAGGCTCATTGCGGATCATACCTGGGTGTGATGAGACCCATGTCCCATGACTTAGACACAAGATTAGGTTCATAAGAATGAAACGAGATGGGATTTTTAGACTTTAAAGTAATCCTAAGTATTAAAAAATGTATTAAATATAGTCTTTTATTCAACTGAAATTAAAACAAAAATCACAAAATGCACAAAATGTAGGTGAATACTTGTGCTTAATGAAATAAAACACGTTTTAATAAATTATAAGCTGTAATAAACATGTAAAAACATTGCAAAAACGTTTCCACAAATTGAACTGATTGTGTAAAAAGTGATAAATATTATGAATAGAAATAAATAATAAGACAAAACTCCTTTTAAGCACAATCAATAACCACAATAATTAATTAAGTGAAACAAAAAAAAAAAAAGTTTAAAAGATGGCAGTTAACTACATAAATAATTGTCTTTTTTTAGAATTATTTTTGCCTGATATTACAGTATGAAGAGAAGAACCTAAGTTAGATGAGGGGGCTGATGTTTGTCCGCGAGCTGAGACTTGAGCTTAGAATACCCAAAGTGCAAATGGCATTGGTTCTTATGCAAGTGGTTTTTACTTTTTCAACAGCAAGTCTGTGGGAACCAGAAGTTGCTGATACTTTTATATGAGTATGTTGATGTTCTACCAACTGAAAGGGAATATTAAGTTGGGGTGGGGCTTTCTTTTTGTACATCATTTCATTACCACTAGCAAACTAATGGTAAAAGGGACGTGGTTAAGAATTTTGTAGATGAAGCTGTCAAACTGACATCAACAGACAAAGACCGCCACCCCAAACATAGAAGCAAATGTTCATTAAATATTTATTTTTTTTCCTCACTGGATTCATTTGCACAGAATGCAAGGCAATGCCAGAATGCAATAAATATCTGCTAACAAAATGAATATTGTAAATTTTGATTTCACATGGATTTTAAGGGTATGTGAATGAAAGATTCTTGTAAAAATGATTTCAGACAGACTTTTGAGGCAGCATAACAGTTTAGCCATGTACAAGTCCAAGACAAATTTATTTTGTATACAACATTTGTATACAAAAACATTTCTCACAAGAATGGTGATCAAAAGTGGAAAACATTGGTCAAAAATATACATTTACGCACCTTACTTTTTAGGGTCCGTTCACAAAATGTGTCGAAATCCACATGTAAAACTTGAGCCGCGTCACTTCCCTCAACAATTTCAATACGCTTCTGGCAAATAAAAATAAAATGAAATTAAAAAGCACTGCAGTGTTTCTACCATCATAACTGAAATGTGTATATTCCATAGAAAGTGTGAAGCTTATTGGTGTTGGTTCTTGTCACGTGATTCGCAGTCCACTTGCGGCATTCTGAAAAGTTTCTAGGCACGCCTGGAAAACGCAAGTGCCACGCATCTCCATTTGTAATAATGAACTTTAGCACACAGATTTGTGAATGACATTACTGTGGTTTTGTATAAATGTTTCTCATCAGTGATGTACATTAAAGTTTTATGTTACATTGGATTTTGATAAATAATGTTTATTGCATTACTTTAATTTTGTTTGTTACCATGATGGTGTTAGTAGTACATAGTTTAGTTAAGTGGTGTTAGGGAATGATATTGTGTGCAGTGTGCAGTGAATGACATTGAATGTCTTCTATATATTAGTATGTTTCTCTGCTTGTGGGAAAAGTTTGGTGAGCATCAGTGGTGGAAAGAGTACTGAAAAATCATACTTAAGTAAAAGTATCATTACTTGCCTAAAAATGTAGTGCAAGTAGAGTAAAAAGTATCGGCTGTAAATATTACTTAAAGTATGAATAAAAAGTAGCCCTTTCAAAAGTACGCAAGAGTAGTGAGTAGTGAGTATTACGCTGTTAAAAACTGATGCGCTAACATGTAATTAGTGGATGTGTGTAAACGTAACATTCTGTAGTGCATCTAGTTATTGCCCAGCAGGCACACAACGTCATAAGATGTTATTATTAGGTTAGATTTAGGTTGTGACGTCAGGTGACCAAAATTCAATGTCCAGCCAGCATCTAAGGACAACATTATTTTGATGTCAAATAATGACGTCAAATGACATTGATATTTGGTCGATTTTAGGTTGTTAGAAAGTAACCCAAATCCAACATCGACTCAACCTCTAAAATCAACATCATATTGACGTCAAATGCTGACATTTATTCATCAGGTAGGGCAACCAAATCCAACGTCTGATAAATGTCAATAGTGGTAAGGTCCACACAATGTCAAGCTGTTATATCATTAGACGTTGATATTTGGTTGGTTTTAGGTTGGACGTTGGACATTAACGTTGGCCTGATGTTGAGTTTTGATGTCAACTCGATTTTCATTTCCGAACAAAATGCAGCGTCCCCATGACGTTGAGGTACAATATCAATCTGACGTCATGTTGACATGTTGTGCCTGCTGGGTATTTAAGGCTGTTTTGGTCATCATACAGTAAATGTTCGTCATCTTGTCATCAGTGACATGCATCTAAACAGTTTCTAAGTCAATGCGTGTAAAGACTTGGACATCTTCTTGGACACTTTTAATGCTTCGAAGCAGTTAACTGCAATTATAAATCGCCCATGTTTTGAGGTTGATTGGACTTGCAGGACTGATTTTCTAATCAAGAGAAAATAAAGTAGTGACTGCAGGTTTAAGGAAAGTAGTGAAGTAAAAGTACAGATACAGCACTAAAAATTTACTCAAGGAAAAGTAAAAGTACACGTTTTTAAAACTACTTAGTAAATTACAATTCCTTAGAAAAACTACTCAATTACAGTAATTTGAGTATTTGTAATTAGTTTTTACTACTTCAAAACATTGATTTTTTAAACACTATAAATTAATGAAATATGGTGGTTTACTGTAAAATTGTGAAATTTCTTTTTTACGTTTTTTTTACCATATTTTTGACAGCAACATTCTGGTAACCAAAGCTGCCAGTATTTTGCCGTACATTTTATGGATTTTTTTTTTACAGTGATCAGTTTAGGCAAGGCAAGGCAAGGCAAGTTTATTTATATAGCACATTTCATACACAGTCGTAATTTAAAGTTCTTTACATAAACAGGAATAAAAGAAACAAGTATAATAAATAAAAACAAAGAATACAAGTGAATAAAACAGACAAAAACAGATTAAAATATGTGACATGTGACAGACGTGATGTGCTCTGATTTTGTGGTTCTGGTCAGAATCCTGGCCACAGCATTCTGGATGAGCTGCAACTCTCTGACTGTCTTTTCAGAAATGCCGGTGAGGAGTCCATTACAGTAATCCGCCCTGCTGGTCATAAAAGTCCTCACTGGAAACAAAGCATCTAATTGTTGCAATGATTTTGAGATGATAATATGCAGATTTAGTTACTGCTTTGACATGATTACTAAAACTCATCTGATTTCAGAATCACACCAAGATTCATGATCTCATTTTTTTGTTGTTTGACCCAAAGAGCCAAGGTATGCATTCATTTTGAGAACCTCATCTCTGTTCCCAAATGAAATGACTTCAGTTTTCTCCTTGTTTAACTGAAAAAAGTTTTGGCACATCCAACTGTTAATTTCATCAATGCATTGGCATTGGTTTTAATTGGTTTTTGTACACAGTTTTTGTAAATGCTGAAAAGTTTTTGTAAATGCTGTTTGACATAATAAATGCTCAGGGTTGGATGAAGTTCAATGGGAAGATGTTTCTCTTAACTACAGTTAATTCATTTAATAGTAAAGTTTAAAATAATCCCTGCAATGTGAATCTAGGCCTAAATATGGTTTGGCTGTAATCTTACACTCATATTAAGAGGCATAAATAAGTGTGACATTCAGCTCAGTGTTGATTCAAGCCTCTGACAGTCCATCCTCCTACAGTCTTTGTCTGCTGTAATCTGCGTGAGCTCTGAAGCATATAAGCAACACATTAGCACTGATTGTTTGGGTTTGGTGGTGTAAAGTGTTCAGCATTTGCCAAATCCCCACGCTGCTCTGGGCCTATTTATACAGAGATGAGCTAAGCCTGTAGATCATGAGCAGCTTATCATGAGACCACCATATCAGACAGTCTCACAATACTTTAGAGCGCAATGGACATGCTATTAATGGCTCTGCTTCATTCATAAAAGATGTGTGATTTTATTATGTATTTATAGCGATCATTGGGTTATAATGGAGATGCTTCACGTTTATTCATAGCTATTTAAAATACTGTATTTTTAATTGTTTAATTAAAGCTCTAATAATTGATCAACTTTATTAATTATAATGTTGCGTTTAATGTAGAAGGGGAATATTCAGATTTAATATAATAAGTTGGCAATGCTAAATTTATTATATTGTATGTATGCACACATTACAAAACTATTATATATACACAAAATAGGAGCAACCAACAATGTCAAGCATAATCCACAAAGAGTAATCCAAATTTCAGGCAAAGTTCGGGACTAGGGATGGCTGAACCAAGACTGACGATGTCTACACGATGTAGAGATCCTGAGGTGCAGATGTTTTAAAACACTGCTTCAAAGCATTTTGGAACACCTAGGATACATGAATAAAGCAGTTCAAAGGTTTGGTCATTTAATAAGTGTTTCAAGACCTGATGTTGACGAAACGTATGTTAACATCACGTAAGTGTAAGTGTGCATGTGCAGCAACTTTCCTGTTGTATTTTGATTTCATGAATGAAAGCACGTAGAACGGTTACGTCCATTAAGTCGTCATGCATGCGTAAGCGGTAGAAACAAATAAAATACACATTATGGGCATCACGGTGGCACAGTGGGTAGCATAATAGCCTCGCAGTAAGAAGGTCGCTGGTTTGCGCCTCGCCTGGGTCAGTTGGCATTTCTGTGTGGAGTTTGCATGTTTTCCCCATGCTGGTGTGGGTTTCCTCCGGGTGCTCCGGTTTCTCCCACAGTTCAAAGACATGCACTATAGGTGAACTGGCCGTAGTGTATGGGTGTGTATGAGTGTGTATGGATGTTTCCCAGAACTGGGTTGCAGCTGGAAGGGAATCCGCTGCATAAAACATATGGTGGATAAGTTGGCGGTTCATTCCGCAGTGGTGACCCCTAATTAATAAAGGGACTAAGCCAAAAAGAAAATGAATGAATGAATAAATTAATTAATTAATGACATTACTCTGTGTGTTATTAAGGTCTACACCTACCCCAACCCTAAACCCAACCATCACAGTAAGCATGCGGGTTACAACAATAGACATTATAACAGATGTCTATGGTTGCAACGTCAACTACTGTACGTAATGGACATCTTCGAAACCTTCTTGTATTTTTACAGTGGTTGGCATCCAGCGTTTTGGTGCAAAATATGTCCCCTTCAGCTCCGAAGTGAGAATTGGATTACAGACTAAAGTAATAGACATTATTTGATTATGTACTACATTGGAATTTAGATTTACTACACAACCATTAGAAAAGTATATGTATTATGGAAGAACGTGATTTTGCATGCACATTCCAATGTGCGTGATGCAGTGTATACACGACATCACTGCACTATTATCTGTGTTTGATTGACAGGGTTGGAAATAAAACCATTGTTGCTCATAGCCTAATAGTCCATGTGTGGGCATAATACAACTGTGCTACGGGTGTCCTGAGTTTCAATTCCAGCTTGTACATAAATTGTGATTTGATGTCTTTTATTAATGTTTATTTTTTATGACCAAAACAACACATATTTATTCACAAAGAGTTCATTCAGATGTCAGACCAATGTTAAATCAAAACATTATAAGGGCATTAAAAGTAACACATTTAAAGGACTGTAGCTGTTGCACCTGTGATTTAAACCCAATATGTTCCCAAAGTCAGGAACACTAACCACTCCAATAAATTAATTGATAGTTCAACCATCCATTGTGAGGTATAATTCCTCAATTCGAGTTACTGTTTCTTTGAAGTAGTTTTAGAGCAATACCTAAAAATAACGACTATGCTTCACTGCAGAGATGGGTCTAAAACATTTCGAAGCCTTGACACATTTACTTCGATTGTTTCAATGTTTTACAAAGCCTCGCTCTGCTCACCACTAGTCAAGGCAGGTAGCAAACAATGAAAACACAAACAAGGAACAGAAAAAACTGCTTAGAATGTACATGAAATATTGACAACTTCACAATGAGTGTGACTATAGGGGCTTTTATATGTGTGAAGATTGGCTTCAGGGGCTAGGTAATCAAAGTCTAAAGGCTGGTTTATACTTCTGCGTTGAGTGTCCTTCGCGACCCACGGCGCCTGCCTTAAGCGTTTTTGTTGCTCTGCAACAGCACTTCCGAAACGCTAGCTGGCTGTAGGTTTTTTATGTTTCTCTGTGTCATGTTTCTTTATGTGTGTTTTGTTTTTTCTGAATGCTACCTTAATGTTGCTGGATTGGTTGCTGGAACTCCCTCATTCAGAGGGGGGAACCGGCGGACGTGCAACAACATTAAGCATAAGGTAAACACAAAACAACAGTTTCCATCTGGAGCTCCTTCATGGAAGCCGACACTTAAACACTCACTCCTTTGGGTTCGTGCGGCTCTTGGTCCCGTCCACACTGGTCACAGCCACCAAGCCGACTGATTACAGAGCTTGAGCTACGCATCCTTGTGACGTGTATTTACATTTTTTTGAAAGGTGCGTCAGCGAGGACTATGCAACCGCATAAAGTCTGCACCAGATCATACACACGCACTTGACGCAGAAGTATAAATCAGCCTTAATTCATGTAAATCAGGTGTGAGGTGTAAAGCATTGTGGGACATATAGTCCGGGTGAGTGGCTGATGTGGGGTGTAGAGTGCCCTCTAGTGTTTTGGTTGGTACTCTAACTGGTGACCGTGACAAAAACATTTAGGAAGGTTACTATCATTTTTGTAATTATAAGGTTCTGTCTGATTGCACATTGATATTGAAATAAATGGGAGTTTTGTTCCAAATTTGCTGTTGGCTAGAGATCAAGAGTAACAGCAAACAAAAAAAAAACAACTACTCATATGACAGTCAACAATCGACAGTATGTGACTTCATGAAAAGACACTATAAATATTTGATATTTCCCCTTTCGTGGTTTGGTAACCTTAGTTACAAACTATGTCATTTGGTGAAATTTCCGTTAGATTTAGAAAAAAAGTATATGTTGTAATATACATGTTTTAATATATAATTATTCATTTATAGTTATTGTATCATATAGCACACACACGCACACTTTCAACATTATGCTTGGCTATACCTGGTTTTCATGACTTTAATTTACTTTAAAACTGTGACCTACTATTTAGGTTATTTTCAATATGATCTCTGGAAAAAAGACCATATATGCATTACATAGTAAGTAGATTCTGTAGCATTGACTGTATAAGTCATGGCTTTAATATCAGCCTTGAATTATCTTTCTGTCATGATGTGTTGTGGTGGCTATATATCATACACCAGAAGCTTTTTAAAGATCTCCATGCCCTACACTTGACAGAGGATAGACTGTCCCGGTTTCTTCTGTGCAGGGGATTGTGGGACAGAATGTGCCAAAAGAAAACACAAAGACTCTGAACCATATATTCTTAAAAATGGAGTTTCCATAGAAGATTATATATATGTATATATTCTTCAAAGAGACATTTTTATCATAGTGTGAAGAACATTTTAATAATTAAGAAATTTAGCTCTATGGATGTTCTTACACAATTTTTTTATTACATTATCTTTAAGGTAATTTATTTCAAGATGAGTCTTTTCTCCAACACTGAGCCATAAATCTCCACATCGGCAACATTTATTTCATGGTTTTATTGATATCTATTATTTAAATGGTTCTAAGGTTTTTAGAGAGTGATACGGTTTAAGGAGAAATTATTAGCCTTAGAAATTATTATTAAATTATTAGACATTTAGATTATGTTTCAAAATTGTTCTGTAGCCAAAAAAAAAAATAAAAATCTTAAATGGGTTAATTATATATATATATATATATATATATATATATATATATATATATATATATATATATATATATATATATATATATATATATATATATATATATACATATATATATATATATACAATCACTGCACTACTCTCACAATCACTGCACTATTTTAACATTTGCACATTTAAAGTTTGCACATATTCATTGCACTAATTCATTTATTTGAACTGTACATACCCACTGCACATGGACATTTGTAATTGTTTATATATCTGCACACTCCTGATTAATAATAGCATCCTGTACTAATAATAATTTATTGTAAATCTGTTCATAGCTAATACAACCTGTATATAATTTTCATAGTACATCCATCTGTAAATATTACCATAGTTTTTCTATAACTGCACTTTATAACTTATACTTGTATCCTGCACTTTCTGCTATTGCACTGCTGGTTAGATCGAAACTTCGTTGCCTTGTAGTTGTACATGTGTAATGACAATAAAGTTGAGTCTAATTCAAAACCATCCAAATTAAAAGAATAAGAAAAATATATACTGTACACTCTCCGGCCAGTTTATTAGGTACACCTGTCCAATTGCTTGTTAACGTAAATTTCATATGGCAGAAACTCAGTGCATTTAGGCATGTAGACACGGTCAAGACTATCTGCTGCAGTTCAAACTGAGCATCAGAATGGGGAAAAAGGGTGATTTAGGTGACTTTGAATGTGGCATGGCTGTTGGTGCCAGACTGGCTGGTCTATTTCAGAAGCGTTGTCTGTTCTGATGAGTCTCGATTTCTGCTGCGACATTCGGATGGTATGGTCAGAATTTGGCATCAACAACATGAAAGCATGGATCCATCATGCATTGTATCAACAGTTCAGGCTGGTGGTAGTGGTTTAATGATGTAGGGGATATTTTCTTGGCACACTTTGGGCCCATTAGTATCAGTTGAGCATTGTGTCAACACCCCAGCCTACCCGAGTATTGTTTCTGACCATGTCCATCCCTTTATGACCACAGTGTACCCATCTTCAGATGGCTCTTTCCAGCAGGATAACGCACGATGTCCTAAAGCTTGAATCATCTCAGACTGGTTTCTTGAACATGACAATTAGTTCACTGTTCTCCAATGGCCTCCACAGTCACCAGAACTCAATCCAACAGATCACCTTTGGGATGTGGTAGAATGGGAGATTCGCATCATGGATGTGTAGCCGACAAATCTGCAGAAACTGCATGATGCTATCATGTCAATATGGATCAAAATCTCTGAGAAATATTACCAGTACCTTGTTGAATCTATGCCACGATGGATTAAGGCAGTTCTGAAGGCAAAAGTGTGTCCAACCCGGCACTAGTAAGTTGTACCTAATAAAGTGGCCAGTGAGTGTAATATACAGTATAATAGTAAATATTGTGAACATTCCCTTTCTCTTTTAAACAGCACTGGGAAGAAATTTTAAAAAAGAATAAAAAAATTCACAGGCGAGCTAATAATTGTGGCTTCAACAGTATGTTCATACCTCATTTGCTGATTATATACAATAGTTTATGCTATAAAAAGATTAGATTTTTATGTCCTCCCTTGATGTTCAGTGTTTTCTGAATTGTGGAGTGATAAATAGAGATCCCCGAAATCCCCTATGTAAAACCCTTTTACTCTAATGTGTTAAAAAAATATTTTGTTCAGATTATGGTCTGGATGTGTGGACAAATGACTGCATATTTAATGAAATCATGTGTCATTTGAATACTTAAACCTAACACTTCAGAAAATGTAATGCAAAAAAAAAAAAAACTTTTGTACTTTAAATATTAATGTAATAAATCAACTGGTGATCACTCTTAGGTTACTTTTTTACCCTGTTCCCTTGCAGTGTCTCGCCTTAAGAGTGAACTGTATTGAGCAGAGGATAAAAGTGTTGACAAATGGACTGTTAAAGAAACTCTGGACAGTGTGACTAATGGAAAGGAGAGAGTGATGGAAAACAAATGACTCCAGGTCATCCAGGTTGAGAGAGAAAGAGAGAGAGAAAGAGAGAGGGAGGAAAAGTGAAAGCAGAATAAGGCTACAGTATATCATCAGTTAGAAGAAGTGGACAGCTGAGAATGTGAAGTAACAGGTGTAGAGTGTTTGGACACGGCTGTGTTTATTACTGTATTTACACGCTCTTGTATGTGTGTGTGTGTGTGTGTGTGTGTGTGCCTCACTAATCAGCATGTTATCATCCAGCATATTTGCATGTCTCACTATGAATAGGTATTTATTGTATCCCATTGTGACGAGTTTCCACCTGGCTCTGTTCATGGTCTCACTTATAGTGTTCCCTCTGTGTTCTCCTCTGTGACTCACAGGAAGATCAGGTTGTGCTCCAGTGCACAGCGACCGTTCTGAAGGAGCAGATCAAACTTTGCCTGTCCTGCGAAGGCTTCGGGAACCGGCTGTGCTTTTTAGAGACAACTTCAAATGCTCAGGTACAGTATTTAAAATTTTATTTTATTTTGTTTTGTTTTGTTTTATTTTATTTTATTTTATTTTATTTTATTTTATTTTATTTTATTTTATTTTATTTTATTTTATTTTATTTTATTTTATTTTATTTTATCAGACAAAACACTCAATATTAAAAAATATTTTTCCTGTTGTGAAATTTTTGTTACCTTCCAAATATTTTCCTGCTGTTTAACTGAGAGAATTGTTTTCTATACACGTTTAAAAATGTTTTCTAACTATCCCTTTAATTATTATTATTATTATTATTATTATTATTATTATTATTATTATTATTATTATTATTATTATTATTATAACAACAAAATCTTACCTCTGCATTTGTAATCCTGAGGTAAAACACACCCATTTCCCTACAGACAAAGAAATTCATAACTAAATAAATGTGTCAATAAATAAAATAAAAATAAAAATATTGTTTAAATAAAAATGTACAAATACGTTATTTATGTATATAATTGTTAATAAATAAATATTTATTTTTAGGTTTTTTAATACATTTATTTGTACATTTAATTATTCATTTATATATATTTCTAATTTTGTCAGACTTGGCATTCCATACCCCTGCCCCTCACCCCCCAAACACATCTTATTTTGACATCATTCGGGGGAATTAAGCATTATTTAGGGCAGTCAATACTTTTGACAATAATGAAAAATCAAGAGATTTACTAGTTATTTCCAAAGCTCTTGTTCATAAATATGCTGAGTCATTTGTATGTTTCTTTGTCTTGTTCTTCAGAATGTTCCCCCTGATCTGGCCATCTGTTCATTTGTGCTGGAGCAGTCGCTGTCGGTTCGAGCTCTGCAGGAGATGCTGGCGAACACCGTGGATATGACGGAGGTGAGAGACACACAGAGCTCTGAGCAGGAGGGATTTGAAAAGCAGAGGGTCAAAAAGAAAAGGAATGATCAAATAAAGATAGGGATAACTGATATGAAGGTTTTATTTTACTACAGTGCGATGTAGACTGAAGAGTTCATAAATACACTGAAAACACTATGTTTGAGGAAACTAATCATAAGAAAGACAGACAGCAGGGGTGTTGAACAATCTTAAGCGGTAAAGTCCTCTATGATCCTAATCATTCAAAATGATAGATATACAGGGAAGTTTAAAATCTGAATCATTATTATATATCTGCCCTTTATATATTTTATAAATTACACACATATACAAATGCTCATATTATTATTATTATTAATAATATTATTTTTTTTTTATTTATTTATTATTATTATTATTATTATTATTATTATTATTATTATTATTATTATTATTATTATTATTATTATTATTATTATTAACATTATTATTATTACTATTATTAGTGGTATTACTATTATTATTTTATTAATATGTTATTCATATTAATAATGTAACGATACATTAGCTAATTATTCTAAATGTATCAATTATGTATCAAAATGTATAATTAGTTAAAAGCTATTAAACATGAAAGAGTGCAAACATTTCAACAAAAAAAAATCATTGGATTGAATTTTATATTTATTTAGTTTCAAAGCTATTCATCTCAAAAGAGTCCAAACATTTATGGTTTGTGTCAACTATATGGATTTTTTTTATCATGTTTTAATATAAAGTTCTATGTGCTGTCATCATTATTCATATCGATTAAAAGTATTTTTTTAGATTTGTACTATGTTATTTATACCATACACTGTAAAAGGTTTCACACAAGAGGTCTGCACGGGATTGTTTTTTTAGTCCCACTCCTGTCAGGCTCTCCCAACCGCTCCCACTGTATACTAAGTCTTTGTTTACCCACTGCCTGCTTAGAATAATTTTCCACCCGACCCAACCAATCCTGCTAAATTTAGTGCTACCAAAAGAGAGCGATTACAGATAAAACTATAGGTTGTGCAAGAATTGTAGGTTGGTGTCAGTAAGTGTCAGTTTTGTTTTTCCCTTTGTGATGAGACATGAGTGCCACCTTAAACCTGAGGTTCCAGTCTTGTGACTGCAATGGTAAAACTTTGCGGTATTATCACATCGTGCAAAGGGACGTTTTTTTTTCCATCTGCATCTATGACACATGAAAGACACTCTCATACTTCAGCCTTTCTGATGTGGGTTTCCTAACAGTAAACTGACTGTTTTCTAATGCAAGCTGAATGTCCTTCAAGGACAGCGCATCTTCACTTTGCTCTGCCATGGTAAAACCCGCTCTAAGGACTGTTATGCAAATGATGCGTGCACAGACTGTGCAAAAAAAAAGCATGTGCAGTAAGCACTGTTCATGCGTTCAGTATGTGTAACAGTCGTGAGCACTGGCTGTACTGGTGCTCAATGAGAAATCACAAATATACTGTTCAGAAATAACATCTAAATTTAATCATCATTTAAATTACACCAGAGTTACCGACCGCGGAAATCTGGTCGGGTGCCAGGCTCTCGCACTATACAGCCATGGGAATGCAGACCTCTATTCCACACAATTCCTTCATGTTGTGTCAACACAAATGGATTAAGTTAAATAGTTATTTTAGAAATTTAAGTTGATTTAACATAAATCAATTAAGTTGTCCCAAAACAACACGTTTTAAATAAGTGGTTTAAATAAGCAGCTAAAGTTATTTTATGAGTGTATACAGTATACAAGCATCTTTGTTCTACATTGATTAAAACTTTAAACTTTAGTTTGTATTCAATTTTAAATTACAGCCAAGTAAATGTGATTATCTCAGTAATCAATATATTTTGTGATGAAAGCATGCTAACCCCCTTTTTTCCTACTAACCAATTTCTCCATTATTCTTTCTTTTGTTTTCATTCACCAGCCACCAGTTGCATTTTTCTGATCTTAATTTTATTCATTTTATTGGGGTGCATGGGGACATCCAAAACCAATAGAGGGTAGAATTATTAGCACAACTTATTTTCCTGTACTTTTTGTCTCTCTCCTGACCCTTCATCTCCCTTCCCTGCCAACTTTAGGCAGTCGATTTGGATAAATGGGTATGTCTCATGTCTCATCAGATCTTTATTCCTTCAAAACCGCAGCACCCTTCCTCTCCTCTCTTCCTAAATCTCTTACTCGGTGTTCAGTGTGGATGAAATGTTCACTACCCCTAAACCTTTCCTTCTGTCTGATCTTTGACCGCTGTCATCTGTTCCCCACTCTGTCTGATTTGGTTGGAGTTGAAATCCCATTTGCTGTCCAAATGGCATTTCGAGTGTCGCCTAGTCTGTGTGTATACGTGTGTAAGAAAGACAGAGTGAGAGAGAGAGAGAGCATTCCAGTGTGTAGGATGAGCTCCGGCATCTTACATGACAAATGTTATACTTGCATGAAACCGTTTTCAATGCAAAACTGAACAATTTGTATTCGTTTCTGCGATTTGTTTACATGAAAATAACATTTTGTGGGCCTTAAAACTAAAACTTTCGAGTGAAGGTCTTTTACAAATTTATAAAATTTATAAATGTGTAATGTCGATTTCTCCAAATTTGTGAACAATTTCACAAAATCCAAAATAAGAGGTTTTGGATGAGATGTGTAAGAAATTAGCACTACACACTGGAGCAATTTGAGGCCAAAAAAAAAAAAAAAACATCTAAACAATGGGTCTGATTCACTGATAACTGTGTACGCTTTTCGTACAGCACCTGTCTATGCACATGAGTTTGTTCTTAAGCTTGTTCTACTGATATTCAATTCAGTTTAATTCATCTTTATTTCTATATAGCACTTTTACAATGTAGATTGTGTCGAAGCAACTTAGCATAGAAGTTCTAGTAAATTGAAATTGAATCTGTCAGTTTCAGAGTTGAAGTTCAGTGAAGTTTAGTTTAGTTCAGTGAAGTTTAAATTTCACTGCTGAAAGTCCAAACACTGAAGAGCAAATCCATCGATGTGCAGCTCCACAAGTCCCAAACTAAGCAAGCAGTGGAGAGGCACAAAACTTCATAAATTGACAAAGATGATGGAAAAAACTTCGAGAGAAACCAGGCTCAGTTGGGTGCAACCATTTCTCCTCTTGCCAAACTTCTTGTGCAGAGCTGCAGTCGGGAGTATTTTTAATTAATTTTCTAATATTAAGTTTGGAGTGTTTTAAATGAGCACCCACGTACACAAGGTTGGTAATTTGCATAATAAATGCTCAAACCAGCTCAATGTAAGGGCTTTCTGCAAAGTGTAACTCATCTAGCCCCTTCAGTCCCGAATTATGTTCCAAGTTTTAGTAAAATGTAAAACAATGTTTTCAAAATTCTTGAGGCTCCTATAAATGAATGGCAACTCTTAGTTGAATGAAAGCATACATATTTTTGAACATTTCAATGGACATCAGGTCAGAACACTTGTGCTTCCTGAACATTATACCAACATAAAATACAAAAAACCTCAATGCTCAAAAACTTCAAGATCTGTACTGCAAATTCTGCATATGAAATATCAGCAATGAATTAGTACATTGATATAGTTTTTTTTTAATATATAAAAAAGTTCAATCAGCATTACTGGAGATTTAATTTGAACCCATTTTCCAGCACCCTAAAGCTTGCAATGTTACAAAAGATTTTAAACTTCAATTAGTAAGTGCAATCCTTCTTTTTTACAATCTATGAAATATTGACATATCAATAAATTTTTATTTAAAAAAAAATGTAAATGTGGCTTATGTCTGTGGCTGGAGTGAAGTAATACTTCACAATGCTGCTTTTTAGTGAAGTGGATTTTTTTTTAAATTACAACATGCCGAGACAATGCCGAGATTGGCAAGACAATCGTCCACTCTCATGGATTGCAGGCTTTAAAGAGCCCTTATTATACATTAAAAAGGGTCATATTTTGATTTTATGGGTCTCCAACAACATACTGATGTGCATGCAATGTCAAAAAACACTTTCATGGTCTTTTAATATGCATTTATTTTTACCTAATTATCCCAGCGACTCCCATATGAATCGTTCAGCAATTCATTTGTTCCCAAACCCCTCCTTAGTGCGAAGCTAATCTGCACTGATTGGACCGATGACAGCCAGTTGCGATTGGTCGACAGTATTCAGCGCGAGACAGAGTGAAATGCCCACGATAATATTGAAGTAGTCAGAGTGCATAGTGTTTGTGTGAGCATAGCTGCCAACACTCCTGTTTTTCCTGGGAGTCTCCCGTATTTCAAACCCATCTTCAGCCACCCACCCATTTTGGTATTTATTCCGGAAAACTCCCATAATTTCAACCAGCCCCTCAGCCTCCTCAGCATTTTGGTATGGTCTGTGTGTATCCGATCGCAGCGGATACCCGAAACATGCTTCATAGTAGTTACTAACACCACAATACACAGTACCCGGTTCTCAACAGAGTTATTCAGACACCTAACCCCCGAACGTAACCCCCAGTCTCCCTGATTTTTTGTGTGTGCATGAGTGCATTAAAACAGCCCTACTGAAAAAAATAGCTTAAACCAGCCTAGGCTGGTTGGCTGGTTTTAGCTGGTCGACCAGCCTGGTTTTAGAGGGGTTTTGGCCATTTCCAAGCTGGTTTCCAGCCATTTCCAGCCTGGTCTTAGCTGGTTTTGGCTGGGCTCCCAGCCTGACCAGCTATGTCCAGCTTAAACCAGGCTGGTCAAGCTGGTTTTAGCTGGATTTAGCTGGTCATTTTCCAGCCTGACCAGCTAAGACCAGGCTGGAAATGGATGAAAACCAGCCTGGAAATGGCCAAATCCCCTCTAAAACCAGGCTGGTCAACCAGCTAAAACCACAACTTTTTATGTGAGAAGACTTTTCCACCTCCATGTTTATAAATGACACCCCTGAGCTGATCTTAATTGCTTAATTGTTTAAGACCACTGCTTAGCCGTATCACATAGTATTTTTATTTTATTTTAGTTTTTTATTTTATCTTTTACAAAATGAAGGTGTTCACTACAATCTCTGAACTTGCTGCATCCCAGACACTAATATTTGAATAATTTATAATCAGTGAATTGCTGTCTGACCACAGGATATTGTCCAAGAATAAAAGCAATATGAAATGGTCAATATTATTACAGAACATTGTAAGCATCATTTGATGTTTGCTTTTGACATCTGATAGAGCCTTAGACCCAAAAAACGTAACGTGTGATGTCAGACTTAATAAGAAGTGCAGATAGTTGACAACTAAAACAACAATTGCAGATTACAGTGCTGTACCTTGTGTAGTATTGCTATTTTGATTAGTTTGTTGTTGTGTAAACATACCCTGACATTCATTCCTGGCCATTTATCACACTTTCAAAACATGTTACTATATAGTGCGTTTATTTAAATTTTTAAGTGTGTTTTAGTTAATTTTATTCAACTGTAATTAAATGGTTAATTCAGCAAAAATCTAATTAACAGTTTTTGCATATTTTGTGATATTTCCCTTTCAAATTGCATAATCAGACCTTAATGAGACCATCCAAATGAGTTCATCCAAAACCGAAAATTATGTCATCATTTATTCAACCTTCATTTTTGATGCGTAGATGTTTGTTTTTTGGTGAAATTCCTTTAATAAACCCTGCTCTAATACTTTTTGATGTTGGAAGGTGCAGAAAAGTAGTTTTATTGGCATATTTTGTAGTTGGAAACAATATATTGACCGGGTCATTGATATAAATGACATGAAATTGCTTTCACAATGATATGCTATCTTCTCTAAAGTTTATCTTTTTTTTTTAGTACAACATCTCAACATCTATGGTACATCATATATCTCCATACATACAGCTCTTCCAACCTACACTATAAAAATGTTGGGTTCTACACAATATCTTCATGTTGTCCCAACATAAACCGATTAAGTCAACTTAATTAACAAACTTAAGAAGACTGAACATAAAAACAATTAAGTTGTCCCAAAAAACTTAACAATTGTGATGTTTCAGTTCATTTTAAATCAGTTGTATGAACAAGAAGCAACAACCAGCATGAATGTACATTATGGACTTATACACTAAACCGATTAGTGTATGAGTTCAGTGTCATCTCAAATGGAACACTATTTTTTAAACCAACTAATACATTTTTTAGCTGGAAACCAAGCTAAACCAAACACTTTTCAAGTTAATGTTTAACAGTTGCCAAGTTAATGAAATCAATTATCAAACTAACCTCAAGAGATTTCAGTTGGTTTTTCACATGGTGTGTGTAAAAGGAGGTTTGTGGTTAGCATTACTCGAAGACAGTTTGTTATCGGGAATATTAATAAGAATGACATCATGTCATGAATTTGAGAAATCAATGACAACAGGGGAAACTGATATCTGCCATATATTTTAGTCCACTAAAATATGACATTGTGGTGGATTCACCTCAAAATGACAAGTCTGTCATTCATTACTCACCCTTATGTCGCTTCAAATATGTATGACCTTCTGGAACAGGATTCTCACTCTCAGTGTTTAGTATTGACATCAGCTCTTACTAATTGTCTAACTGTGTACTAATCGAGTCTCAAAATGTCCTTATACAACAGTTTAAAATGCAAGACTTTAATAATGGAAGTATGAAGAGAAGTCTACATTCTTACTACAACAACGGCTAAACTTTACTCACTAAAGTAATCCAGAAGAGAAATAGTGTTTTTTAATAAGATTTTTTGTCGTTAAAATCATATACAGTTGGTCCTAATAAAATGATGGTTTTATGTTCTGTTAAAGAATGTGGTTGCCTTGTCCATAGCTATATTACATCAATATTACATTTTCCCAGTAACTTCTAGTGTAAAGTATAAATAAGAAAATATTTTGTAATAATACACTAGCTTATAAATGACTTGGGATATTATTTTTGTTCCCTCAACTGCTACTGGTTTGAAATCCAACCATACTATCATTCCTAGATTCATTTGCACTAGTGTCACAACTCTTGGATTCCAGATAGCAGATATACTATATGTCAGCAAGATGTATTTTAAAGAGCATTTGGTCTGAAATGTCTGGTAAATATTTGATTCTATCTATCTATCTATCTATCTATCTATCTATCTATCTATCTATCTATCTATCTATCTATCTATCTATCTATCTATCTATCTATCTATCTATCTATCTATCTATCTATCTATCTATCTATCTATCTATCTATCTATCTATCTATCTATCTATCTATCTATCTATCTATCTATCTATCTGTAGCGTCTTTTTAACATCCATCAGGAAACGCCTAATAGACATTTTTATTTTATTATTGCAAATGAGCAACCGCTCTAAAAAATTCACACATAAATTAGTTGTCTCTACACTGCAGTGTCAACATTGTAGCAAGCTAACTTAGAAAGTGAATAAGCTTACCATGGCGACTTTAGGGGCCTCAGGAGTTACTATTAGGGGGCCCCTAATACCACCCCCAAACCCCCCTTCACTTCTGTCTGCGACAAATCCCCTCACCACTCCCTCCAACGCTCAAAAAATTCTGTCATAGGGCCCGAACCGGCTAGCGGTGCCCCTGTTGTTAATACTTTCTAACTAAAAACACATTAAATAACCACTGTATAGCTCCCAGTTTTGATCAAATTTGTTTTTTGATCATGTAATGAGGTGGAAATAAGTTATTGTAGAAAAAGCTAATCGCTATAGCACATGTACATCATTGCAGAGATGTCTATTTGATGTTTTTGTTTACATCTACCTTCAAACAGTAGTGTTTGCTCATTTACTTTATGTCTATTAGATGTCTCCTTTCACACAATAAGTAAACATTTACAAAATGTCTTTAAGATGTTTATAATTTAGAATGTAGGTGGCACAGTGGCATAGTAGTTAACACTGTCACCTCACGGCAAGAAGGTCACAGGTTCGAGTCCTGGCTGGGCCAGTTGGCATTTCTGTGTGGAGTCTGCATGTTCTCCCCATGTTGGTGTGGGTTTCCTCTAGGTGCTATGGTTTCCTCTTCAGTTCAAAAACATGCGACACAGGCAAATTGAACAAACTAAATTGGCCGTAATGTATGAGTGTGTATGGATGTTTCCATGTACTGGGTTGCAGGTGGAAGGATATCCACTGTGTAAAACATATGTCAGAATAATTGACAGTTCATTCCGCTATGGCGACCCCTGTTAAATAAGGGACTAAGCCCTTATAATAATTTAATATGTTTGTAAGATGTTTAGAATGTTTGTAAAGCAGACCTTTTAAAGATGTTTATCAGAACATTGTACACAGCAGATGTTTTCAAGACCAAATGCTTTTTAAAATATGTCTTACAGATACACATGTGCTGTCCACACTTATAGCATTCCGTATATTTAACCTACACATCAGTTACTTTAAAAAAAAAGCCCCCACGCTTATTAGCATCATGTTTCGCATACACAATCTACACAATGTTTATGTACATAAACTGTGGTATCCCGACATTCAAAATGGACAGAAATGAGCATCTACATAAAACTTGATTTTCATCTTCATAAAGTGGTCCACTTTCATAACAAAGAACGAGCAGTAAATTTCAGTATATGTCATATACAGTTGAAGTCAGAATTATTAGCCCCCCTGAATTATTAGCCCCCTGTTTATTTGTGTCCCTAATTTATGTTTAACGGAGAGAAGAGTTTCTCAACACATTTCTAAACATAATAGTTTTAATAACTCATCTCTAATAACTGATTTATTTTCTCTTTGCCATGATGACAGTAAATAATATTTGACTAGATATTTCTCAAGACACTTCTATACAGCTTAAAATGGCATTTAAAGGCTTAACTAGATTAATTAGGTTAACTAGGCAGGTTAGGGTAATTATGCAATTATTGTATAACAATGGTTTGTTCTGTAGACTATCGAAAAAAAATAAAGCTTAAAGGGGCTAATGATTTTGACCCTAAATCAAAAACTGCTTTTATTCTAGCTGAAATAAAACAAATAAGACTTTCACCAGAAGAAAAAATATTATCAGACATACAGTGAAAATTTCCTTGCTCTGTTATACATTATTTGGGAAATATTTAAAAAAGAAAAAAAAAATCAAAGGGAGGCTAATAATTCTGACTTCAACTGTATATAAAGCGGAATAGAAAGTCATATTTGGATTTGAAGCGACGTACGGTTGATTAATAATCGAGTTTTCTTTCAGGTCTGCTGTGGTGCTCTCTCTCTCATCATTATGTAATCATACTCATAAATAGAATGATACTATAGAAATAAACTCACTAATAGCAACAATAATCGTGTTCTCTTGCTTTTAAACCTTACTGGATGTTGAGAAAAGGTAAGCCGTCCACAGGATGTGTTTGTTGTCGTCATGGCGGACAAATGTGAATCCACCTGGTTTGGTGTGACCTTTGACTCTACTCTTCATTGAGTGTTTCTGTACTTATGTATGCTCTCCTCATGGTACTGTAACCCACTTCCTGTGAATGTGAATGGATGTGAAGGAAGTTTTGGTATTTTCTTTTCTTTTCTCCCTTCATAACAATGTTTTTGTTTTAAAATGTCCACTGTTTTGTCTCTTTATTGTCTTCATGTCACCAAAGAGATGGATCTCTTCAGTTTCCTATGTAAAACATCAAACATATATAGCCAACTTTTCTGAGCCCTCACAGCACTGTTTATCGATATGAAAACATTTTTTTACTTCATTTTCTGTTTTGTACTTTTATCTACAGTCATCTCAGGGAGGAGGACACCGAACGCTGCTCTATGGTCATGCCATTCTCCTGAGACACTACCATTCTAGCATGGTCAGAAACGCATGACAAGTCTTCTTCACCATTTACCAATGTTTAGTTTGATGTCATTGTTATTAAGAGATGTGTGTGTTCTGCTGAATTGCAGTATCTCAGCTGCCTGACGACATCACGTTCACTAACAGACAAGCTGGCCTTTGATGTGGGCCTGCAGGAGGATGCAACAGGTACACTACATTCTGTGTCATTAAAAGAATTACCTGATAAATATTAAATTAATTTCCATTGTTGATCAAGACCAATCTGTGGATCTTATGTTGTGTTGTGTTTGTTCAAGGCAATCCAGTTAAAAAAATCTAAGTATGTTTACTGATGTGCTGGACTGCTGGTGTTTAATACTTAAAAAAAACTATTAGTACTACTGTTACATATTACATATTATTTTGTGTATAACAGGAGAAAAACTTTTAATTGATTATTATATTTTACTTTTTTTTTTTACTATAAGTATTAGTTGCATTATTTTATCTGATGAAAAGCGTAAATAATAATAATAATAATAATAATAATGCTTATTATTATTATTAGTAGTAGTAGTATTAATATAAATAATGATGGTTTGTTGTGATTTATTAAAATAATATTTATCTTTATATAATAATACTAATATTATTACTACTACTACTACTAATAATAATAATAATAATAATATTAATAAAAATAATATTAATAATAATAATTATTATTATTAATATTATTTTTATATAAAGATAATGTTATTTTAATAAATACTACTACTACTACTACTACTAATAATAATAATAATAATAATAATAATAATAATAATAATAATTATTATTATTATTATTATATAAAGATAAATTTTATTTTAATAAATAATAATAATAACTATAATAATAATTATTATTATTATTTAATAAAGATAATGGTAATTATTTTGTTTAATATACTACTACTACTACTACTAATAATTATTATTATTATTATTATTATGTATTATTATAAATAATAATTGTTTATTATGATTTATTGAAATTATTTTTATATTTATATAATAATAATAATAATAATAATAATAATAATAATACAACTACTACTACTACTACTACTACTACTACTACTACTACTACTACAACTAATAATAATAATAATAATAATTATTATTATTATTATTATTATTAGTAGTAGTAGTAGT